>NC_081172.1:1065000-1155000 GCF_012432095.1 Onychostoma macrolepis | reverse complement strand
TATATAAAAATAAAAGCTATTACAAAATTAATACAAACTACAATAGTACATAATGAAATACAAAAAAAAAAAAATAACACTGGTAAATATTAAAATAAAATATATTTATATAAAAAAACTTCACTTCACAAGTTTTGTCACTCGTTTTTCATGTATATATTTTTTTGTCATTTATATTTAAATAAAAATGTGTTGTTGTTATTATTAATACCATAGCTTTAAAAGCAACAACAATGAACAATGATGTCTATCAAAACTTATTTAAATGTCAATGAAATGTAATATATAATCTATATACTGTACTTTATATAATGCATAATATATCATTAAAAATCAGATGTTTCAGATTCTGACATCTGATTGGATGAGCCTGTACACACACACACACACACACACACAGCATTTGAGTTCTATATTAACATGCTGTTCATTGATCTCTGATTGTTATGTTGCCAGGCAACCACACACATCCTTCGGTGAACTGTATGACTCTGCAGAGGAGTGTTTATTAGGATTATTGTGATTTATTCTTCATGTCATGATTTTATTGATCATGGGCTGGGCGTCTTTTGTTGTGTTCCTCTCGCCACTGATTTATAAAGCAGTGAGTCATGTGTTACCGTGATTTTACCGCAGTTAAGGTGTGTTAGGCGTGATTTATCGGTTTCTGATGGGTTCTGTGTTGGTGTTTGCGCAGGGACTCCGGTGAACAGGATCCCCATCATGGCGAAGCAGGTTCTGGATCTGTACATGCTGTATAAGCTGGTGACGGAGAAGGGCGGACTGGTGGAGGTCATCAACAAGAAGATCTGGAGAGAGATCACCAAGGGTCTCAACCTGCCCACGTCCATCACCAGCGCCGCGTTCACACTCCGCACACAGTACGACACACACACACTCGTTCACTCACACACAGACAGTCTGGCATTTGTGGTTTAGGGGGACTCTACATAGGCGTAATGGTTTTTATACTGTACAAACTGTACATGCTATTGTCCTACACCTAACCCAGGAAACTACTGGCAATTTTTGAATTTCATAAAACAGATTTGTATGTTTTTTTTAAGCCTTTTGTTTTACGGGGACACAGGAAGTGTCCTCATAAACCAAATATACGAGTACACACACACACACACACACACACACACACACACACCTAACCCCAAATCAGAAACATAAAAGACTATACAGCAGAGGCCAAAATGATGAGAACACTAGTATTTTCAGCAGATAAGAAATGGTTTGAAGTCAGTTGTTTCTATCTTTTGCTGTAGTGTGTCAGTATTTCCAAACATTCATTTTGCCATTAATTGTAATAACCCAGTGAGATTTCTGATATCTGATCATCATCAGTCTGTCTGGAGTGACATGAAGAAACAGAACAAACTGAGACTAAATCCAGAAGAACTGTGTCTCTGCTTCAAGAAACCTCCTGCGAAGCTCCTGAGAAACTCTGCTCAAGAGGACAAAACCTGCTTTAAACACAAAGGATGCTCACAACACATTTCATTTAGTCAATAGAAGTTAACTGATAAAGAGAGTCTATTTTTGACAGGATTTTTACACAAGTGTCTAAAACTGTTAACAGCGCTGTAGCTTCGCAGGAGGTTTCTTGAAGCAGAGACACAGTTCTTCTGGATTTAGTCTCAGTTTGTTCTGTTTCTTCATGTCACTCCAGACAGACTGATGATGATCAGATATCAGAAATCTCACTGGATTATTACAATTAATGGCTAAATGAATGTTTGGAAATGTAAACTGGTATTTCCTCCTGACACACTCCAGCAAAAGATAGAAATAACTGACTTCAAACCATTTCTTAACTGCTGAAAATACTAGTGTTTTAATCATTTTGGCCTCCGCTGTATTTCGATGGTTTATATCTTTGAGACGCCTGTAAACAGAGGTTTTGTCGGCTCTCGTCCTTGTATCTCTCTTTGTCTTGATGTTTCTCCCTCTTCACTTCACATACTGCCTCCCACTAATTAGCTTGAGGTGATAGATATATTGATTTATTGATTTGATTTGGATGCTTTAGTGTGGGGGTGGATGCATCTGTAGTTGGGTTGAGTAGCAGCTAAACTGATGATGCCTTCAGCTGTTTATAAGTGTGCAGAACGACGCATTCTACCATCAGTTTTTTCAGTAAAAATGGCTGATTTTTTGTTTAATAATTAGGATTACTACACTTACCATATTATACCACGTTAGATCTACAGTGGTCATACATAAAACTGATAAAAACTGACAAGAAAATGCATAAATAAATTGTGTATTAATTTATTTATTTATTCATTCATTTATTTATTTATTGCTACAGAAATTAAAATAATTTTGCTAAATTTCTTTTTACAATTAGGATACTACATTTACCATATTATATGTACAAAAAGTCATGCATGACACAAAATTTGTGAGAATAATTTCCAGAATTTAGATTTTATATATATATATATATATATATATATATATATATATATATATATATATATATATATATATATATATATATATATATATATATTTATTTATTTATTTATTTATTTATTTATTTATTTATTTTTTTTTATATTAGGATACCACATTTTCCATATTATCCACATTACATGTGCATAGTCATACATGACAGAAAAAAAAAAACATTAAAAACTGCAGTTTGTTTTTGCAGGTTTATTAGGCTGCTGTCACTTTAAGACCTAAGTCACGGATCCAAAATATTAATGCACATCTAATTTTTTTTTCCCCAACTGTTTGTTCATTTAATACATAACTGACTGTGTTTATATGAATCACACACAACTTGTCAATAACTTTTAGTAGTACTGCACTCTCTGTGATTAATTTGTGGTTAAATGGCGAGTTATATTGGAGCGCCTGTGCTGTATTTAAATGCATTTTGCAGATTTTCCTGCAGAATCAGTGCACAGAATGAGAATGAAATCCACAGGTGGTGTTGACGTGTCTGGTTTGTCTGTTTTAGGTATATGAAGTATCTGTATCCGTACGAATGCGAGCGGAAGGGGTTGAGTTCTCCCAGCGAGCTGCAGGCCGCCATCGACAGCAACCGGCGCGAAGGCCGTCGACCCAGTTACAGCAACAGCTTGTTCCGCTTTAGCCCCTCCCCTGGCTCCGCCCCTCACATTCTGACACCGCCCAAGATGCACCTGTCAGCGCTGGGGGCCATAGGGGCCCTGAATGGACTGCAGGTGTCCCCGGGGCCATCTCTGAAGAAGGGTTTGGGTGAGTGATGCAAAAATAAACAAATAAAATGTGATTGAAATTTAAGCTGCACAGTTATTGCGGTTATCGTAAATTAGCAATGCAATTAGATCATGCAAGGACAATCAGACAATTATTAAACCATATTCATGACATGCCTTCTTAAAGCTACAGAACTCGTATTTATTTTCACAGGTTGTTTTTATAGAGTCTGTAGGTTCCTGTAGAAATTGGACACATGCTGGTGTGTTTGTTTCAGTGTTTGTGGTGTTACAGCGCCTCCTGTAGACATGGACATGAACGGCATCTTAAGACATTTACACTAGTTCAGTGGTATTGAATGAATGTGTTGTCCCTCATAAGACTTCTCTTTTTTATATTTTTCACACACACACACACACAAACACACATTAACTGGAAGTTTCATGTGGTAATTATTGTGTTTCTCCACTTGCTGATTATGGCAGAGTTTCATCCAAACGAGCCACATGATGTGCAAAAGGCCATTTTGAAAGAATAACTTCTGTTTTTTTTTCTGATCTTATGAATTTCTCTCACAGACAGTCATTTTCTGCCCTGTGTTTTTAGATGATGATAACTGACTGCAGAAAATCACAACCTTGACTGGTTTATTGCTATTTTTTTAAACAGCATCAATATGATTTAAAAAACAGGGTAATCATTAATTACAACTAAAACTAAAAGCACAAAAAAAAAATAATAATACATATATATATATATATATATATATATGTGTGTGTATATGTGTATATGTATATGTTACTTGAAGTAAAATAAACTTTAACTGAAATAAAGTTTTAAAAACGTGAACTTATTTTATTCCAGCTAATTGCCATGGCAACATTTCTTATTTTCATTTATTTTAACTAAAACTAGATAAACAAAATCTAATAAATAAAATGAATTAAAAAACTATATAAACATTTAAAAAATAAATAAATATGAATAAAAATACATTTAAAAAAAAAAGTAATATAAATGACAAAATGCACAATAAAATTCTATAACAAAATAAATTACAAATTAAGTTAAATAATAAGAACTTTTTTTTTTCTTAAAACCAGGGATATTTTAGATACTTTTTGAGTTTTTATTAATATTTTGAATTAAATTTCATTTTTGCGTTTTCCTTTTTCTTTTTTTTTTTTTAGTTAATGTTTTAGTAATTTAGATTTTTTTTTTATATATCTATATTGTATCAGATTTTATTCCCGTTTTACTTGTTTCAGTACATAAAGTGAAACTAAATTAAAAAGTTGCTTTGGCAAGTAGCTGAAATAAATATAATCATTAAAAAAGTAAATGGGAACAAAAACGCACAAAACAAAATGGCTAAAACTAAAATGAAAGTGAAAACAGAAAATTAAATTAAATTAAAAATATTAACAAAAACTGTAGTAGTATGTCAATGATACTAAAATAACACTGCTAGGAACAGTGGATTAAATCCATGTTTATTGCATTAATACCCATTTATACCAAGTTGCATTGATGCAGAATCTAATCCAACCGTAAATATATCAGAAGGTAATTTCTGATTAGTAATATGCATTGCTAAGGACTTCATTTGGACAACTTTAATGGCGATTTTCTCAAGATTTTGATCTCAGCCAAATATTGTCCTAACAAACCGTTCATCAATGGAAAGCTTATTTATTCAGCTTTCAGATGATGCATAAATCTCAATTTCAAAAATTGACCCTTATGACTGGTTTAGTGGTCCAGGGTCACATATAGATTGGTTCTCCTCTCTGTCCCGCAGACGATGGGCGCTCGTCCTCCCTGGCGCTGGCGTTTGGGCAGCAGCAGGCGCTGGGTTTGGCGCGAGCAGCGACGCTGGAGCAGCTCCGAGAGAAGCTGGAGACGGAGGCGCCGGAGAGAAAGATGGCACGTCTGGCCGAGGAGCAGCAGAGACTCATGCAGCAGGCCTTCCATCACAACCTGCTCGCCATGGCCTCGCAGATCCCCGCCAACCTGCGGCTCGGAGCTCCGGCCCGGGGTCAGTGTGCCGTGCATTTGTGATGCACTGATGCGTGTGTGTGTGTGTGTGTTAATGAGTATTTGTGTCTATAGATGAGAAGCAGGATCTGGCCGTGAGCATTTCCTCCAGCGGCGCGGCGAGTATCAGCGTGTCTGTGGAAGTCAATGGCATTGTTTACTCAGGTATGGCTTACAGACAAATGCATTGCGTATTATTATTATTATTATTATTATTATTATTATTATTATTAGCAATTTTATTGGGTTCTTAAAATGGATGTTTATTTATTTTTATTTTTATTTAACCTTTATTTAACCCAGTGTTGGGTAAGTTACTCTACACTGTAAAAAATAAAAAGTTGAGAAAACTCAAAAATCTCCTACAAAAATAAGTTGAGAGAACTCAAAAATCTGCTGAAGCTGGTTGCCTTAAAATGTTAAGTTTTCTCAACTTTTGATTTTTTTACAGTGTAAAAAAGCAATTAATTACTAATTACATTGTCAAGTGTAATTAGATTACTGTACAAATTACTCTCTCCAAAAAGTATTTAATTACTAATTACTTTCTAAATCCTATATCAACCTCGACAAGTTAATGACACAAGGATAGACATGAAACCGTTCTTTTAATTCTTTCAAATAAATAATCAGAATCAGATATCATAATAGATAACTACATAAATTATTCTGGTCACACTTTAGATTAGGGTCCAATTCTCACTATTAACTATGACTTTTGCCTCAATATACTCTTAATTACTGCTTATTAATACTTAGTAAAGTAGTTGTTAAGTTTAAGAATTGGTAGGATTAAGGATTTATAATAAGGTCTTGCAGAATAAGACATTAATATGTGTAATAATTAACCACCAATATGCCAGTAATATTCATGCAATTAACCAACTAGTTAATAGTGAGAATTAGACACTAAAGTGTACACAGTATTAAGTTGAATTACATAAGAAGTAACTGTAATTAAATTACAGAAAAAATAAGAGTAATCCCTTACTTTACTTTTTCAAGAGAACAGTAATTAAATTACAGTAACTAATTACACCCAAGACTGATTTAACCAGAGAAAAGACTCTGGTTAAAGGCCAAAATGGGCAGCAATACAATGTTTCATCATAAATTTACACAACACAAACAAACTAAAAACACTTAAAGGGGTCATCAGATGCAAAATTCACTTTCACATGTTGTTTGAATATAAATGTGTGTTGGCAGTGTTTGTATATCCACCCTATAATGATAAAAATCCACCCAGTGGTCTCCCTGAAATCCCTATAAATAATCCCCTTTTTTAAATCAAGCCGAACTCAGACCCTTGACTGTGTGATGTCACAGACCCAGGCCCCTCCCACGATTGTTGATTGACACTAGTGTTTTACTTTAGCCCCACCCTGAGTGAGCTGTCAGTCAGTCGGAGCAGGTGTAGACCAGAATGGCTCCTAAGCGATCGAGGTGTTTTGTTGTTGGATGTAATAATGAACATAGCAGTCGTGATTAACTCCCGACATCTGAGCCGCTGAAGACGCAGAGGATTACGATTGTTTGTGAAGTGAATTCATCCTCTGATCTACTGTGGCTAAAGTAAACAGTCTCATGAGAACTGCACGTTACCCCATGGAAGAGAGGGGCGGGGTCAGCAGAGCTCATTAGCATTTAAAGGAACATGCACTAAAACGGCTTGCTGTGAACAGAGCTGTTTTTGACAGGGTAAAAGGGTGTTTTTTTATACTACCATTGAGAAATTTTAACCAAAGTATGTTATAGACTTTTCATTAAGACCCTAAAGAATCATATCAACTTGTGGAAAATGGGCATCCGATGACCCCTTTAAAACAATTACATATCATTGAGCCGAAAAACTGTTTTTTTGTAATTTCAATTATTTTATTTTATGTTATTTTAGTTTAATTGAGTAACAGTACACGTATTCATACCGAAACTTTTCAGTGCGGGTCTTTTGGTTCGGTACACATGTGTAGTGAACAAATACAGCATTGTTTTAACCACTGCACAAGTGGAACTTCATTGGAAACTTCCAGTTTTATATATTGTTACTTTTGATAAGTAGTCAATATTTGTTACTATAGAAGTCAACATTTGAAGTTGTCCTAAGACAAGAATACATTTTGGTTTTAGAACAACTTTGATGAAAGGTTTTGATCCAATTCAAATGTTGACTAGTGTATTTACTACTAGTTTTAACGCAAAATAAACATGAATGAACATCTCCTGCCTCGTGTAATCACGCAATCAGTGTTTCAACCGTGGAAATAAGTTAATAAAACAGCTTGTAAACAAAATGTCTCGCAGCATTTCATTTACCTCAGGCAGGCAAATCATCAGTCCGCATGTCGTTATTTGCTAGAGAAATTAATAAGTGAAATATTAGACTATATAGCTGCTCATTATATTTGACTTTACCTATTAGTGACGTCTTAATTATTGAATGTATGCTTAAATAAATCTGTTATGAAACAAGTTATGACAGCCACTGTGTAAATGAATATATTTCAACAACAAATAGAAATTTTATCATTTAAAAGTTATTTAAAAACTCCATTATGTACAATTTACATGTTTGCAGACAATTTATTTTTAAGTTGAGTATTGATTATTATATTTAAAAATAAATAGTACAGTTAAGCTGGGGTAGATTTTTATCCATAAGAAATTTGTAATTATAATTGAATTTATTTAAAAAAAAAACAGCAATTTGTTCAGTAAACCACTGTTTAACAAAAAAAGAAAAAAAAAGAAAAAGAAATATATATACTGAACCCCGTCGTGTTTGTGTACCTATCATTGAGATATTGTAATAGTTTTTATTAATATTTTGAGTTATATTTTATAATTTTCATATTAATTTTAGTTAATGTTTTAGTAATTTTGTTTTTGTATTTTTTTGTTTGTTTAGTTTTTATTAATATTGTTTCTGTTTTAGTTTTCATTATTTTATTCATTATAATTAAATTAAAATGAAAAATGTTGCTTTAGCAGCTAGCTGACACAAATATTTATTTTATGTCAGTTAACATTAATTTTCCTTCAAAGTAACAAAAAATGTTTTTTATGCTTTTAGTTTTTGTCGCAATTAACCCTGTTTTTTTTTTTTTTGTTTGTTTGTTTTTTTTTTTACCATATTACTGTTTTAAAAAATAGCAATACCTTTTTTATATATATTTTATTTTATTTTATTTTGGTAACATTTCAGTAACATTTATTATTGTTTTTTTTTTTATAGTTGTAGTTTTAGTTTCAGCAAATGTCCAGCAAAAAGGTTCAAATAATACACTTACTTTTATATTTGTTTTCACATCATGTGAAAATTAACAATCATCAGAGAACTGTGCAAATGTGTA
Source organism: Onychostoma macrolepis (assembly GCF_012432095.1). Lineage (NCBI taxonomy): Eukaryota > Metazoa > Chordata > Actinopteri > Cypriniformes > Cyprinidae > Onychostoma > Onychostoma macrolepis. The sequence continues at coordinate 1,146,409 of NC_081172.1, read as the reverse complement.
GTTAAATTATTGAAATATTGACCTAAAACCTCAGAATGTCTTCAAAAAATGATGTAAAGTGTTATTTGTGGTTATGTTGTAATCAGCGCTGATCTCATTTTGAAATGTTTTCTATGGCAGGAACTCTGTTTGCGCAGAAGTCTGCGTCTGCGTCTGCTGCACCTGGACCCAGCTTCACCTTCTCTAGCTCCGCCCCCAGCCAAAGCCCCGCCTCTTCCTCCTCCTCCAAGGGGCGGAGCTCAGCGGAGCCCAGTGGCTCTCCGTAACCCGTCTGCCGGCCGATTTGCACAACCAGTACCTCAGTTTCTCCTGTCCACATCGGCTGTCCGCACGTTTGCAAACATTTACATGGACACACATGCATAAAATAACACGGTTGGGCCTCATTCATGAATCACGAGTTAATCGTCCATATACAGTCTTATGCAAAAATCACAATCAATACAATGCAACAGTTACATCAGACTGGATTCACATAGAAATTCATGCTCGTGTTTCATGAACGACGTCCGAAAACGCTAAATACAATCAGAACGCTCAGCCAAACGACGGGCAGGTTTTACAGAACTTGAAGATTTTTTTTATTTAGAGTGTGTTTCGATCTGTCTTCTGATTATGTTTCGTGACTTTATGATCTTTTTCACTCAAGGTTCCTCATTTTACAGTCATACCTCAAACACTCAGCGGTGGAACGTTACAGGAACGTCTTTTACCTCAGGTTCTTTAGTTTAGGCTTTCTCTGAATGAGTTTTATTTCTTGTAGAATTGGTTTGAATTGGTCGGGATCAGAAACGCTGACGGGACCTCACTGATTCTCCTCTATGCATCGCCCGTCTGGAAGACGAGTCTCCGAATCTTATCAGGTTCTTGGGAATATATATGCTGTTTGTTTGATGATGAGCCTGTCTGTCTTCAAGAACAACCGTCAAATACCTCAGAAACCAGATGAATGTCTCAGTAGATGTTTAAACGAGCAATCGGGCCTCTGTGGGATCTGCAAAAACCAATCATTTCATCTGCATCTCAGGGCAGGTTTTAAATATGTGGGTGAATCTCATGAAAATCCAAAGAAAATTTATAATACATGCACATTTTCTTCTTTTTTTAATATATATATATATATATATATATATGTATATGTATATATGTATATGTGTGTGTGTGCACATATTTGCATACATATTTTAGATTTTAATAACAGAATATAAAAGAGAATCTCATGATCTCATCAAATTTATAAGAAATTTTGAATTATTTCAAAAGTTTGGGATCAATACGATTTTTAATGTTTTTAATGGAGTCTCTTCTGCTCAAGGCTGTATTTATTTGATCAAAAATACAGAAAAAAACAGTTATTGTGAAATATTGCAATTTCTAATATTGGTTTCCTATTTATATACTTTAAAATATAATTTATTTCTGTGACACAGCGCTGAATCTTTGATGAATATAAAGTTCAAAAGAACAGCATTTATTCAAAATAGAAATATAAGTTTTTACAATCACTTTTTATCCATTTAACACATCCTTGCTATTCAAATTTTTTAATTTCTTTAAAAAAAAAAAAGAAAGAAAGAAAGAAAAAATGTACTGACCCCAAACTTTGGAATAGTAGAGTATATTGTAACACGAAATTTCAATTTTGAATAAACACTGATCTTTTTAACTTTTTATTGATCAAAGAATCTGGAAAGAAAGTATCACAGGTTCCAAAAAAGATATGAAGCAGTACAACGGTTTCCAACGTTGATTATAAATCAGCATATTAGAATGATTTCTGAAGGATCATGTGACGCTGAAGACTGATGCTGAAAATACAGCTTTGATCACAGCAATAAATTAAATATTATCATAAATATATGATCAAATAGATACAGTCTTGATAAGCCTAGGAAACTTCTTTTAAAAACATTAAAAAGGTTCTGATCCCAAACTATTGAACAGCAGTGTATAATTTTTTTGTATTATACATATGTATATGCACATATTTGCATACATATATTTTAATAAATATATGTAAGCACATATTATAGGCACGTATGTGCACATATATAATTTTATAATATATAAATGTAATTGTATTATAATAATCTTTTTCATTTTATTTTTTATAAATATATATGTAAATATACATATATATGCATATAATATTCAAATAATAGTCACAGCATAAAATGTCTTGGTCCTAAAACAGGCATCATTTTCTTAATGCAAAATATCTTATTTCTTCCTGTTGATTTTAGATTAGATTTTTAAATTTTTTTGGAGGTTTGATGAGATTCACCCATGAATGGTGTGATGAAGTTCTCAGTGTAACCATCCAATCATTCCTCAAGCAAACCATCGTCCTCTTTCTTCCACACCGACGCTTAAGGGCCTGATGCCTTTGTCTCACATTTTGCTTTCCGTATCAGGAAGGCGTCTCTCTCAGGAAGTACTGTGATGTTTTTAAGTGAACTCTCGTTGTTTTTAAGATGATATAAATGGATAATCAGTGGTGAAGTACCTCAGACTCTGCTGTGGAGATTTACACTACATACCTCGTGCTGCCGTGATGCTGGGAGGCGAACGCTCCCGTTTCTGCGCAGAATGCTGGACGTGAATCCCTCGAGCTGGACTTTCCTTTCTCTTTGTGTCTTTTTCTTGTGGCGAAACCAAACGAGAACTGTTGCATTTGTACAATCAGGTGGCCAAACCTGCTCACCTTAACCAAATCAAACTGCCTTCAGCTGCTGCACAGCTAGAAACCAAAGACCAGATGACCTCAGCCTCACAGGTCAAAGGTCACCGTGATGCTGTATGATTGTGATGTAATGGGTCAGGTGACCAGGGAAACACGCTTACACACATCTCTCTGTCCGGTCAGATGTTTCGGTCTGGTCCGGATGAGGTTTGAAGGCCATATTGATGAGCTTTCTGTTCATTCTCAGGATTTGATTCTTCTCTGTTCCAGCTCTGATCCTCCATGTTTGCCGCAGCTCTTTTCTGTTTGAACTGGATTAAAAAAAAAACCTTGTGCAGATTCTGTGTCCCAGTTTTATTTGTCTGTTTTTTGTGTCGTATGCTTTAAAATGCTACAGGTTTTAGAGCCATAAATGGTTTCCAGCATCCAGAAACGATCTGTGGAAGCTTATTTCAGCCACGGAGTAATAAAATTAAAAAGATTATTGCAACTTTTTCTCTCACAATTCTGACTTTTTTCTTGTAACTGTGAGAATTTTTGAGATATAAACTTGCAATTGTCTGGGAAAAGTCTAACTTTTTTGTATTCAATGGTAGCGATTTAAAAAAAAACAAGCTCTGACAAAAAATTTCAGATTTGCAAGATGTGAACTTGCAAGTACATTTATTTATTAATTCATTCATTCTGTGGCGGAATAAGCGTCCATGTCCACCAGTACAGGTTTCTAACATTTGATTTCTTCAGTCCTGAATATACAGTGAGTCTTGGGGGTTAAAGAAGAAACTGTGTGTGTTTGGCAGGAATAATGTTTCAGAGTAAAAGAACCTGATTCTTCTTCTTCTTTTTTTTAATTGGCGGGAGGCAACTACTTTTTAAGGCATAACCGCCACCTGCTGTACTGGAGTGTGGACCAGAGATTTGTATTTTCTTATTAATAATAATAATAATAATAATAAACCTACAATCTATTCATTAATCCAGACACTTTCAGAAAAATAAGTACAGCTTTATATGTCTATCATTTAATATATCCTTAAGACAATACATTCACCCCATATTTTTTTAACTCATCTTTTAATCTTATTCTTTGCATTTAATGCATTGACAAATAACATGCTCCACTGACTCATCCTCCGTTCCACAATCACACAAACCTGAAGGATGCTTTTTCAATAAAAACATTGTTTTATTTAACCTCATTCTAGATATTATAGTTTGCACTCTGGGAGTTCTTTCCTTCTGCTTGTCTAATCTTATATAAATGACGTCCTTTACTTTCTTAGTCCCATTGTTTCTGCCATGACTTTATTATATTAATACGTATGATTGCTTTAATTTCTGCTTTACTATAAGGTACCTCCATAATTCTATCTTGCATTAAAGCTTGTTTAGCTAAAACAAGAACCTGATTCTGTAATTCTACAGGTCATCGAAGCCCGTATTCATTTAGTTCAAAATTTCAAGACACAAAAAGTATTACAATCACGTTGATCAAAAACAATAAATATATAAATATAACGAATGACCTATGAACGTCCAAACACAGCCCAGACGTCTAGGCTAAAACAAGACTAAATTTGGCCCAAATTTGGTCTAATCATAGCCCAAGAAGAGACTAGTCATCAAATAGACCACTAATGAATGCCTACATATATATATATACATCTAATAGACAACAAAATGGCAATCCATCCAAACAAAGTAAATATACAGCTTTTATTAAGAAAATATTTAACAACTTAAGACAATACAAAATGATAAAAATACAAAAGAATTAATGGCATAATAATGACAAGAATATTATAAACACAATACACTTAAATATAAATATTATGATTAAAAAAATCTGAAATTTAACAACTTTAGATAATACAATTTTTTTTTTTTTTTAAAAAGGAAGATATTTAAAAGAAAAAAAAGAGCATGTCATCACACTTAACATGAAAACATTACGGATAAATGACAACATAAAAACAAGATTAACCCTTTTGTTGGTTTACTTAGTTGAACAAATAAAACAACCAACAGTGAACTTAAAGGAAATTATTCATTATTGGTTTTATTTCTTGTTTAAAATGCTTCCCACATGCATTCCTCAAGTCCAGCTCTGTTGCTGCCGGGAAGATGGTCATCACAGCATCTGCCAAATAAGAAAAAAATAAATAGCATAAGAAAAGCTTTTTTGACATAATTTTTACTTTAATTGTGACAGGGAGTCATTCTCTTTTGCTTGGATGCCTACTAAAAACAAAAACGAGATATATATATTGTGTATCACCATTCAGTGTGTTAAAAGAGAGAAGCTCTCTGGTAAATGTTGTGTGTTGTATATACTGTAAATACCTCTAATGACTGAGAACAGTGCAGTCATTTCAAATGCCTCCTCCTGCAGCAGACCACCCTCCTTCATGTTGAATTTGGACATGAGGGAAATTTTTAAAACCCTAAAATATAATACAGATTGAGGTGGGTAACAATTGCGGACAAAGATTGACATATCAAAATGACCAGTAAAGGAATTCTGTTTTAAATTTCTGATTTGCGTTGTAACTTATTGAGTATTGATGTGGCACGTTTTGAAGGCTTTAGAGGTTCAGCATCCTTCTGTCTTTGAGGTTTCTTCCTTCAATTCTGCACAACTTTGACACTTGAATAACACATGCTAATGTCAGGCGGGTAGCATTGTGCGTTCGTGTACAAATGTTTACCAACCTTAAACACTGATGCCATTGACCTGCAAGATTTCCATCATAACTCTTTATTCCAGAAGTTTAAGTTTTTCCCTATTTGTGCCCCCTGCAATCTGTCTCTGCCTCCAGAACTGTCCGGCACAACTGACTTAATAACAACACAGTGATAGCGGCTGTAACTAAAAAGTAGCCCAGTACACACATTAACGTCAAATGTACATGGAATAATAAATTCACCTCCACTTTTTGAAACTCCTCCTCAGTTTGTCCAATTCTTCTGAGTGTGTTCACTGTATAAATTAATATACATTAATCTTTGGCAAAGCTGTTTTTGTTCTGTTGTTTGCTCTTTAGTCTCTTCTTGCGCCGTTTTAAAATTGCTTGAGTTTTTATCAAATTATACATTGATTTGTTCTTTTTTTTTTTTACTTCTAAAAACTGTACAATTAACAGCATTTTACTGTAAAATTACATGAAATGACTGGTTAGATCTTTTACAGTTTGTATATAGTACGGGAATTTACTGTTAACCTATTAACCTATTTTTTCCATAGCGTTTTTACAAAATTTTACAGTTAAAATTACAATTATTTTTTATAGTGTATATACTCAAAGGATCAAATGTAATGAATATTAGATTTATCTTAAGCTGTTCCCACTTTTCGTCAACAACATACCACAACCACAGAAGAAGGAGAAGGCACTTTCACTCCAAACATCTCAGCTCTGCCTTTTAACTCCAAACAGTGGACCAATCAGGAGAGTGCCGTCATCAACAAAGTCATCTACTAATTGAACTCCACCTGTAAATCCTCATCAACGTGAGACAGAGAGAGAGAGAGAAAAAACAAGCAGAGCACATACACAAAAAGGGACACTCCCACAAATCCTGGGACATAACATACAATCTACAGACCAACAGGAGATTTCCATCAAAAGGTACTCAAGTACAGTAATTAGTTACATTTATGCCAATACTTTACACCTCTGAGACAGTAGATAATCTCAGGTGATTATGTGCTTTATTCAAAGTTAAACGTGTCTAATATGAGTTTAAACATCATAATTTTGTCAGTTTCTTTGTCAATTGTTTTTTCTTAATTTTTTTTCTAACTTCCTTTATATGACAGTATGTTTTATGTATGTTTTAACATTATTGTTCATGCACTACAGAATATGAATGAAGAGACTATAGGTCAATCATTAAAATAATAATACACTTATGTAAAGCCTTCAAAAGGGTTGCATGATCATGATTCATGAATAACAAAAAGGTTTTACAAAGTCATGTCTGAAATAGGAAGGGTTTTTTTTCTTTGAAATAACTATGTTTCTTAGTTTTTTCTTATCAGTTATGTTTATTAGGGTTGAATGTTACATCTAATGTTGTTAAATTAATGTTTATTGCATATTTCAGTTTAACGAGTCTCACCATGATGGTGTTTAGTGTTTGTGTGAATGACACTGTGCACCTTCTATATATGTTATTATTTAAAAGCTGCTTGTGATGGGCTTTGGTTCATCATGTGACTCTCATCACCGCCTGCATTTGGTGGTTATCAGTGTATTTCAAAGGTACAAAACAGATTTCAGTACTTCAACAGGTTGGTATATTAACATTATATCAGTTAATGAAATTACTGTATTTAACTGTAAATTTAAGTTAAAACCTAAAATGTCGTTACCGTATTTTTACGGTAGAATTCCGGCAACCACAGCTGCCGGTTTTTTACCGTATATTTTACGATTTCTTCATTTACAGTCTCTCATGATCTTGCACTAAGGTCATCTGAAATTGCTGTACCTTGACTTTAATGACTTTAATTAAACTCTGTCTGTGATTTACTAGATATAAATGGAGTGTAGAAAGGAAATAATGCACACAAAAAACTGATGGACCATCAGGAATCACAGACAAGCAAAAGCCAACAGGACAGAGAGAAAAATGGAGGCCAGAAATGAGACAAAAACTACTGGGTCACAAGAGAAAACCAGACAGAGACTTGTTAGATGTGACAGTATGGAGAAACTAAAGCCAAATTGTAAGTGATTGTTCATCATGAAACATACTTTAATCCCATTTTAACTCCCATTTTATTTTTTCATCACTCTTGTCATATAGTGGCACATTTGGTCAGACTCAGATTCATCAGACGTTCTGCAGTCATTTAAATGATTGACATTGTATATTATTGATTGAGAACATAAAACCCAAAACAATGAGGCTAATCTGCTATATATTTGTGATTTTTAGTCTCACATGATCCAGACGGTCCTGTGAAGCTTCATCCTGATGTTCTCAAGAACACACATCATCACTGACGTCCAGAAACAAGCATCATCATCATCATCATCATCAACTTCCTTACTTGAGTGAAAGTACAGATACCACTGGTCAAATACTACTCCACTACAAGTGAAAGTTGTAAAGACAGATTTTTACTTAAGTAAAAGTATGGAAGAACATGTTTTTAAAAGTACTTAAGTATCAAAAGTAAAAAAGTAAATGCATTGTTTTATTGTCGCATTGTTGTATACTTACAATACCTTATGCCACTAATGCAACCTACTGAATACACTGATTAGCTTGTATTATCTTTGGAATTAAGAGCTTTTATGTTACAAAACCTATTGAAATGGAACAACTGAATGAAGATAATCATCTTTATTTTTTTATTTAACACTACTACGGATTGGGTATTGTTTGAATTTTATCCATTTCGATTCTGATTCTGCTTATTGATTTCAATTCTTATCGATTCCCAGTTTAGATTCTAAAGTTTTCATTTAGCCTACTTTTTGATCATTTGTTTGCAAAAAATATGTATTTATGTGCAGTGTTTTGACAATAAAATAATGACCCATTTTTAGCAGCAATTTGCCAGTAGGCCTAAGTTTATATATATATATATATATATATATATATATATATGACCCTGGACCACAAAACCAGTCTTAAGTCGCTGGGGTATATTTGTAGCAATAGGCAAAAATACACTGTATGGGTCAAAATTATTGATTTGACTTTTATGCCAAAAATCATTAGTATATTAAGTAAAGACAACAACGTTGTTTTTGATTAGTAATATGCATTGCTAAGAATTCATTTGGACAACTTTTAAAGGCGATTTTCTCAATATTTAGATTTTTTTGCTCCCTCAGGTTCCAGATTTTCAAATAGTTGTATCTCAGACAAATATTGTCCGATCCTAACAAACAACAAACAAGTCGGCACTGTAAGAGGACTAGGTGGATTTAATCTCTGACCTCCCCTCAGAAACTTAACAATCACATAGATTTTGAGCGTGGAAGTGGTGTGCCCCTTATCCAAAAGCTCTTGTAGAAAGATTAGCATGAGACACATCACAATAGGATGGGTCCAGGCTGCATGGTTTACAACAGTCGGTGAAGACTGACCATTTAAGGGTGTAATGCCGACCACTTGCTGTCTTGAGAGATAAATTAAAAAAAAACTGTTTCCCTTTTTATCTTTTTTTTTCTATATTTCAATGCTTAGTAGTGTACCGTGGTATTTTTTATTTATCAAAAAAACTGTGCTCCCTTCCCACCCGCGATTTACGCCACTGCCATTCCCAATGGTTTCGTGAAACGCCGCCACTGGTGTAAAGCACACTGGCGAAAGAGGCGCAGAGGGAAGAGTGAAGCACAGGGGGCTGCGCCGGGATGAGTTCATGCAAACCCGATGCATAAACCCCGCTTCTCCGCTGTTTCTTTCTCTTAGGAGAGAAAGGGAATAAGAAACAGAGCAAGGAGGCGATCCGCAAGTGGAGAAGGGTGAGACTCATGCTCTCGCAGTGAGAGCATGTCATCCCAGTGAGTGCAGCCTCTGCATGAGCGCTGCCCAGACAGGCGCCATACTCACTGTGTCTGTATGCATAGGAAATTACTCAGAAATTTGCTCTTCTTAAGCACCGGATGGCCGCAGGAACTACTTGCTTCTTCCTCTGCTTGGGCTCTTCTACGGTGGTGAGCTTCTTCTTTGGTTTCTTGACCACAGAGATCATCTCTTCACTAAAGGAGAAAAATTCTAATGAAATGACTCTCTGAGCTGACTAATATAGTGGTAGGCTTCTCCTTTCTGGTGGGCTAAAGTTGATAAAGTTGGTTTGTGCAGCTACACAAACGTGAACAAATCAGGCTTCAGTAACAGTAAACAGGAGTTTCCCCGTAAGTGTCAGCGACGCAACGAGGGAGACCGTTTGATAAAGAAATCATAGGACTACATTGTGATGATATTATAACTTGAATTTTTTATTTTTTACATCTTGTAAACATTTTCTTGTTCAGGGTTATTTGCATGTAAACTAGTAAAACAGTTTATTTCAATCAACAGATTCTCAGACTGTTATCGGACTACAGTATAAACACTGCGCAAAACCAGATCCTGTGAAAAGTGTGAATATCACAGGTGCTGCATAAACATCTTCTGTCCTTTAATACTTACAGCGTAGTCTGAATCTTTGCTTTCATCCTGACATAGAGGCACGTTCACCTAAACAAGGATTCAAACACAGTGCAGCAGACATTAAACATTACAAACAAAACAATGATGCTGTGCAAATAAGGGATCGTAAGAGAAGTGACGTCTTCATGCTTGCTTATGTTCCACGAGGCCATAAACATTACTTTAAAAAACTGAGACTAAATCCAGAAGAACTGTGAGACGCTTCAAGAAACCTCCTGCGAAGCTGCAGTGCTGTTTACAGTTGCAGGCACTTATGTGAAAGTGCTGTAAAATGAGGATGCTGTATATATATATAAAACTGTACATGACTGTACCTGATGGGGTTTGGAGGCTTGTGTTGGGCTGATGGAATAGAGGATCTTGGGTCCTCCGACCCAGATGATATTGTTACCAGAGTTCTGACGAGCTTCACCAAATTAATATTATTGTTTTCAAAATAAAACCTGGTTATACCTGAAACAGAATGAGAGAGAAGTTATAAAGTGTGCAGCATACTCATACATTTGTAATTAAATAGATGTAGTTTAAAGCGGTTGCTGTAAATACAATACATACAATATGTATATAATATATACTCAAAAATTATATACAAAAATGCAGAAGAGCATTTAACCTGGTAATGTAATGTGAAAATGAATCAAACAATTAAAACAAGATTTATTCGGACTGTATCAGTTTTTGCAGTACTAATTTCGACTCATATGCTATTCTTATTTTCTGAATGACTAGTGAGCTGTCATTAAAATGCAACTTTGCCCGTTTTGTATATTCTTTAAAAAGATCATTACATTTGAATCTAAGCATAATATAAATATCAAATTTTTTTTTCAACAAATCATGATCTAACATAATTGGTTAGTCTTTTTTCTTCACAGAATGATGATCTTGAGAATAAAAACTATAACAATGTTAGCTTACCTTCATTTGTCACCATCACTTGAGCATCATAATGTAGTTTTGTTGAACTAACATATGAAATACATAGGAACAGCACACAAAATGATATCCGATCCATCTTAACTTGAGAGATCATGACAAGGATCTTGAGTAATCGACTCTGTTTTTATCTGTCAGACTAACTTCCTCATAGATGTTTATCAAAGGCGGGGCGATTACATCTTATACATACTACACTCATGATAACAGATGCTTTAGGTCTGTATCTGAAACTGAGTGAATTTTAATTTTAAATTCAGTTTTATAAAATAGGCCTATAATTATAAACGTGTAACAACCGCCAGTATAACAGTCTAAAGCAGTTTAGACCCACTGGAATATTAAACGAAAGCTAAATAAATTAGTTTTATAATTTAAAAAAAACTTTCTTAGTTTGTGTAAATCCACATGGGGTTCAGAGTACATTTTTTTCTACATTAAATTCTAGTAGTCTACAAATGTGTGGATTTGTTTCATAATTAGAGTGTATAAGTTCTTTATTTACCCTGAAAGAATGGAAGTGAACTGCGACAACATGCCCCATAGGTGGGGTAGACATTGTAAGGAGGGGCATGTAACATGATGACAGCTTAAAATTGTATCTGATCTAATGAAAAAATACTATGCAAGACAAACTAAAAATGTTAATAAATTGTCAATAGCCTACAGTAAAAAATATTAACTTTTTCAAATAAAGTAATGGCGTTTTTTTAGGAATGAAAAATAATCTAATTTTGAAGTTTGACAATGAATACATTGCAACCAGGGCCCCCGGTTGGGACGATCCTGATTAGTTACGGGCAAATACATGAAGAAACACATTCGGACAACACTCCCCTCCCTCCACACACAGCTCTCACAGAGCACGAGACATATAAACATTACTTGAAATAGTCATTTCTGAACATTAAATACTGACTTTCATTCCTTGTTCACCTGTTTCTCATTAAAATTCATGAAAGTAAATGGTGTTACACAGTGGTGTAGTGGAGGGTATACGCAGGTATACGGCGTATACCCACTTCTTTATCAGTCGAGATTCTGTATACCCACTTCTAAATCCTGGTGCGCGTCCTGCACTAGCCAAATCATGACAGTCCAGCATATGAGTAACTAATACAATCGTATGTGAATAAATGCAAATATTCTCTAAAACATCCAGTAAAGACAGTGATGCGGTCAGGAACGAGACGTAAACACTCTCATGCAGTGTATGTTTCATTTATAGGCTACTCGAAGCCGGATGGCACTCTCGCGCAGAAAGTCCAAATCGGCCTCGTAGAAGTAGCTACTAACTTACGAGTCACGACGTGCAAGAATCCAGCTATCGCTGTAGCCAAAGATATCTCTACTGTTGCAAAGCTGAATAAAAAGAAACGTTAAGAATGTAAACACATGATTGCAACTATATGGTTTATGTGTGTTTTTCAAGTCATCTCCAGGTAATAAAAAAGCATCTGATTCTGAATAATGCAGTGCTAATTGATAGCATTTATTACACTTGGCAATAGATAGGCTACTAGGCTACAAAATATATATTCTGCCTTATTCTGTGATAAACATGGGGAAAAAATGTAGTATATAGGCTAAACAAATCATAAAATTGTCATTAGGAAAATACAGGAAAAATATTATAAATTATATAATATTATATAACTATATAATAGTCAAGCAGTGTATTTGATTTCTCAGCCAATTAAAAGCAAGAGGGAATAATAATAATAATAATTGTAATAAAACCTGTCAATTAGACAAAAAAGTTATCATATTTGACATTTCTGTCCCCCTCACTTCTGAAATGATTGAGAATCACGATTGTTTTGTTTGTTTCAAATGGAGATCATAATTCTCCCACAATTCTGAACAGACAACTAAACAAAATAGCATGCAATTTACTAGAGGTTCTGACAAAATGTCAGTTGCTGCAGTCTATTTATATTTGTTTATTTATTTTAATTATTTATTGCTAAATCTGCACCTCTTCTGTGGATAATATTATTTTCATATGATCCTTACTCAAGCAGCAGAAGTTAAGTGACAGTGTGCAAATATTACAATAGTGAACTAAATATGCAAAACTAGTTTTACATGTCACTGTTTATGACACAGGTCGGTTCATCCTTTGCCGGGTCATTTGAAAAAAAAAAAAAAATTGGGGGCATATATTAAGAGTATACCCACTTTTCCAGGCACCACTACACCACTGGTGTTACATCGCTAATGTCATAGAATAGTGTTACAACGTTACTCATCTGCGCAATTTAAAACTAGTGTCTTCTGCTATTTAGCGAGGCAATAAAGAACTATCTAAACTGACTGGAGATCCGTTTTAAATTTACTTAAACCAGAAATGTACCTTTGCTATGGTAAAATAGGAAATGTTAAGCGATATCTTCAAAATATATATTTTTTAATTTTGCTGCGATTGTTTTCTCTATATATTGTTGTTATTGCAACTAGTAAATACCGTAAATTTTTATTATGCTAGAATGTGTGGGAATATTTAAACCATGTGTGTTACTTACAACCATAGACTGTAAAAAAAAAAAACAACGTTACAATGTTACAACGTTACTCATCTGCGCAACTGGAATTTAAAACTAGTGTCTTCTGCTATTTAGCGAGGCAATAAAGAACTATCTAAATTGACTGGAGATCTGTCTCGTTTTAAATTTACTTCAACCAGAAATGTACCTTTGCTATGGTAAAATAGGAAATGTTAAGCGATATCTTCAAAAAGATTTTTTTCAATTTTGCCGATTGTTTTCTCTATATATTGTTATAGCAACTAGTAAATACAGTAAATTTTTATTATGCTGGAATGTGTGGGAATATTTAAACCATGTGTGTTACTTACAACCATAGACTGTAAAAATAAAAATAAAAACCGTGCACCCCTAAACTAAGAGCAGAAATAAAGCGCAAGTTGTCCACAAGATGTCGCCATCATCATAACAGATGCGTTTTTAACATTTATTTATTAGTTTTACGGTGGCTGAGAGAGCTCAATGCGCTGCAACTTCAGAAAACACATGCAAATAAAAAAAGCACCAGCAAATCAAGAAAACATCTTCATCAGTTTGACAGCAGGTGCTGCAAATGCTCACAATCAAATATTTTATTTGCAGCGCGTTTCTTTATTTGCTTGTGCTGTATTTGCAGCGCGTGTATTGTCAAACTGATGAAGTTGTTTTCTTAATTTGCAGGTGTTTTTTGAGCTCTCTAATATCAGAAATGAAAAGAATTTTAGCTAACAATTTACAATAAGGTGTCATTTGTTAACATTAGTTAATGTATTAACTAACATGAACAAACAATGCATTTATTGCACTATTTATTAATCTTTGTTAATGTTAGTTAATGAAAATACAGTTGTTCATTGTTAGTTCATGTTAGTTTACAGTGCATTAACTAATGTTAACAAACACAACTCGTGATTTTAATAATGCATTAGTAAATGCTGAAATGAACATTAACTAAGTTTAATAAATGCTGTAGAAGTATTGTTCATTCTTAGTTCAGGTTTGCTAATGTTTTTAACTAATGTTAACTAATGAACCTTATTGTAAAGTGTTACCGAATTTTGAAAAAGCAACCAAATAAACAAACTAACCTGTCTGTTCCTCGGCTTGGTGCCACGATTTCATTACTTTCTTTGTTGTATAAACCTAAACGCTTGTCCGTATATTTACCAAAAAAAAATAAATAAATAAAAAAGCGTTTGAAAAGACGAATGTACCTTGAACATTTAATGTCTAAAATAGTTATAAATAACAATGAGCAGCATATATGCATAATTTGGTTGATTAGGGTGTAGTCAAACTTTTTCCTTTATTTATTATTAGTGTTCAGTTGCATAAACTTTTGCATTTAAACGTTTTTATGATGTAACCAAATAAAATAAATAAATAAATAAATACAACCAGTCTTAAAGACTAGTCTAAACCTTTTATGCAACCGGCCCCAGGTGTGTTAAACAAGGGAGAGGTCCAAAATATGCAGTGCTGATGTTCTCGTGCTCAACGATTGAAAAGCATTGTATGCTTGTATTCCACAATGTGGAAAGTGAAAAGTGATTTGCTTTGGCTGGAGTTAAGGATAAACTATTGGTATTTGAAGAGTTGTATGAACAGGGCCGTCGTTAGAGACAGTACAGTAATACTAATGGTTTAAAATAATGCAAATATAAATCTATATGTCATGTCCTAATAAGTAAATAATTGTGAGCTCAAGATCCAAGCAGTTTATCAAGCCAAAGGCCAAAATGGAGCACTGCCACAAGAGTCATCCTTCAGCTGCAGAATTCATCGAACAAGCTTGAAATTGCCAGAACTGCTATACTCTCTAATGCACTTTTATTATGATTGGTCACAAACAAATCAGACAACCATCTAAACTGGGGAAGGTGACATGGTCAGTTTAGCTAGAGCTGCACATTCAGCCCGTCTGTCATCTTCTTTCACGGTTTTCTCTCTGCACTGAAAAAAAAAGATTAATTGAATTTACTCAATTTTTTTAAGGTAAGTGGTCGCAATCAATTTATTTGAGCTACATTTAAATAAACAAATTTAGTTGACTAACTTTCAACATATTTTATTTTAATTAAATGTAGATAAAATAAATTGTTTGTGACCACTTACCTTAAAAAATAAATAAATTGAAAAGATGAATTCTTTTCATGTAGAAACTCGTGAGTCTTTACTTTAACTGGTTCACCTCGAGGTGGCGCTCGTGCGCAGACAGTGAGATTGACACGTGTTGATGGACCTTTAAATGAATCTTTAAAGCTCTGGTGTTCAGATCTGTTCGATTTTTAGCTGCAGATATGGATACCTCCTTTAACTTTGTTTTCTTGGTTTGAGTTCGAATGTTCTTCTGTGACAGTGTTTTTGTGCATGCTGTTTTCATGAAAAGGTGTAAGAGAACGTTAATGTGAATGCTTGTTGAACCGGTTTGTGCTGGTTGTATTGTAAACAGGCAGCACTTTACCATAAAAAACAAGGTAAATGTTTGATATCAAGTTTGTAGTAGTACAAGACATGGTTCTCAGGGCTTTAAACGTGTCAGAAAGCTTTACTTTGTATCTTCATCTGTGTGATTAATTTAGGTTTTTGTGTGTTTTCTTTCTTTTTCTTTCAGTTTCATGAAATTCCATTGTTAAACTTTTGTCCTCCAATGAAGCTAGACACTAGAGTACCAAATGCATTTGGCAGTAACTTGTATTTTTTCATTTTCTAATAAGTTAAGCGTGTTCTGTATTCCTAAAACTACTTTAAGAATGTTTATTTTTCTTAAAAACTTAAGTAGGGTAACCCCCTCTCAAATTGTCTTAAAAACTCCAGGATAATCTCTAGCAGTTGATATATTGCATACATTGTACATTCAAAAACTGTGTTTAATAGGATAAATCAGTTCATTAATCCAAATGTTGAAGCATAATGGGAAGTTTACTCTGTTCCTCAACAAACATAACAAATATGTGAACTATCCACGGTGTTTTTCTGGTCACTGTCACATGTTTCTTCAGTAAATAGGTTTTGTGTATCATTCTTACCATTTGGGATTTAAGACAAATGTGATGATATCCTAACTTTAACAAGTAATTTGATTATTAAGATTTTTTTCAAGAATTTTAATTCTTAAATTTTGTCTCAAGAAAAAAAAAAAAAAAAGAATTTTCTCAAGAATTTTTTGGAAAACAAAATGTTTTTATTTTTTTCCCCAAATTAGAAAATAAGAAGAAAATAGGCAATTGAGAAGAAATTTCAACTTAAGAATGTTTAGTGATTCTGGCTTCTGGTGTCTAAATTATTGCGAGATCATCAGGCAGCCACAGCATTTAAAAAAAAGCGAAGCGCATTGAGGCAGAAAATGTCATTGAACTTTTAAAGTTAACTAAACAGCTGATGGTTTTCCTGTGTTACATGATCAGTGCAATGCGTTTCAGATGCTGTCAGTCACACTCGTGCTCATGAACTCGCTGACAAACAGAGGTGTAAAGAACAGGGACATTTTTGAAAGTCTTTAATTAGAAAAATCAGGGTGTGAAATGGCAATTCCACCAACACTTGAGAGGAATTAATGACGAATTGATCATGACATTGGTTCCAGTTCCCTGACCTTTCCAGAGGTGAGAGGTGGGGTGCCAGATCCTCTGTGGGTGTGTTCGCCCCTCACTTCCTCTTCTTGAAGATGCTTAAGCACACTTATTTATTGCAAAATCATTTTTTCTCTTGAGATTGGAACTTTCACAGATTTTAAGTTCACAGTGCAATAAATACAAAAATATAACTCCAAAAGTAAAAAAGAGAAGAAAAAAAGTGGTGACTGTTAGTGACTGTGGTTAAGACCGGCTTTACCCATCACCTCATTACACATTCATATCGATCACTCATGCATTTTGCTGATATAAATATGACTCACATCACTTCATACACACAGTCATCATACAACAAACATCATCATAAACTGTGAATTACTGTATGATGTTTGCACTTATGGAGCGTCACAGTTTATAGTGAACACAACTCTGAAACAATTCATTGATTGTGAAACAACACTGAATAAATCATGCTGCTCACAAGACTGATCATCCTCATGCTGTTCTGCTCATTTTGACCCCGAGAGGACTTTCTTTTCCCCAGAAATGCTGGTTAATGTTATTGTATTTAAATAAAACATACTGACTTTGCTCACACAGGGTTTAACCACTTCCCCATTTCTCTCTCTCTCTCTCTCTCTCTCTCTCTCTCTCTCTCTCTCGATAGATAGATAGATATAGATAGAGATATAGATATATAGAATCCTTACATTTCCACCTCCTGACATTTGTGGTTTTCTCAGTCAAAAATGACTACAAAAAATTGCACATCAATTTCTCATTGTTATTTCTCATTAGTCTTTTTAGCAATATTTTCCCTTTTTTCTTTTCTTTTTGTAATTAGCATAGGTTTTGTATTTCATTCTGAAACTGATTGATCTTAGGCCTCAATAATATCAGAGTCAACATTGGCCAAATTTTTCTCAAATTTTTGTTTCATAAACTTAAAACAAGAATTTGAGAAAACTCAAAAATCTGCTGAAGCTGGTTGCCTTAAACTTAAGTTTGCTCAACTTTAGATTTTTTTACAGCGCTATTACAGCAAAGTTAAAAAGTTTAAGACAACCAGCTTCAACTGATTTTTGAGTTTCCTCAACATGATTAAGTTTATACAACAAAAAGCTGAGAAAACTCAAAAATCTTATATTTTATAATTTATAAATTTGTGCACAAATAATGTTTTTGTTTTCACTCAAAAACTGTGGTGCACGAGCTCAGATCAATGAGGCCTACAATTAATCAGAAATCAAAACCTGTGCAGCCGATTGAAAGAAAACTAGTTGATAAAAAGACTAAATCCAAAATTTGGTGATAATATAGTATAATACAAACCATTTTCAAAAGGGAAGCCATTTTTGACCAGAAACACAAGGATTTTCAGCAGAACAAGGGTTAAAAATGGCTGAAAGACATTAGACGTTGTAAAATACTACATGAAGTGTCACTGATTGTAAAGAAAGATTCCTTTAGCAACACGCTTCACAATCAAAGAATCTCAAAAACTAAGTGTTGTGACACGGATTGTGAAATATTAGTAGAACATGTTCAGAAAACACAGTGTCTCACAATCTTTCTTTGCAATAAATGACACCGGATTTGATATTTCGTTGTCTAATGTAAAGAAATGAAACAATCGTCACCGCTGCACATTTTGAAATGATCCTGATCAAATTAAATGTTCTACCAGTTTCTACCTACATTTCAAATTCCTAAATTATAAATTATTAAATTTAACACAAGTCCTTAGGAAATAACAATCACACAAGACTACACATGGAAATATTCATTACATTCATTACATACGATAGCAGTCAAACATTTAGACAGGTCAGTTCATTCATTTCCTCATGTTAGAATCATACAAGGCTTAAGACTAGTCCTAGACTAAAATGTAAATCTGAGCCGTTTCAACTGAAAGAAACTTGTACTGACTGATCTTAAAACATATCAGTGCCTTTGTTTTGTCTCAAGATGCACACCAGTGACGTTTTTATATACGGCACATTTGTCAAAATGACTTAAATGTCTTAATTGAACTATGGCCTAATACTGGTTTAGGCTAAACCCTGTCTATGAAACCGGGCCATAATCTCTAAAATGACACAAATATAAGTCTGGGAATAATGCGGTGATCAAAACGTTATACAAATGAAGAGCCTCTTTTTACTGATTTATTTTTGTCTGCTAAACTGTTTAGACTGAGGTTGTTTGAGATCACGAGGAACATAAATTGAGTGTGTGTCCAAATGTTTGACTGATCACATGACAAAAACACTGCTGATCATGAAAATAACAATAAACACATTCTATAATCTCTTCACATTCTGAAAATGATCCAAACTGATTCTCTCCCACATCGACCTCGTGTTTTTATACTCTTATGACTGCTGACTAACTGACTTTTATGGGAAGCTCTATATTGCACATTTACAGTAAACATCAGGGGTATTTATCATATATGTGACCCTGCAGCACAAAAGCAGTCATAAGTAGCACGGGGATATTTGTAGCAATAGTCAACAATACACTGTATGGGTCAAAATTATACATTTTTCTTTTATGCCAAAAATCATTAGGATATTAAGATATTTTGTAAATTTCCTACCATATATATATATATCAAAACTTAATTTTTTGATTAGTAATATGCATTGCCAATGACTTAATTTGGACAACTTTAAAGACAATTTTCTCAATATTTAGATTTTTTTGCACCCTCAGATTCCAGATTTTAATTATTGCTTAATTACAATATTAAATAATCCAGATTCCAAATATTGTCCGATCCTAACAAACCATACATCTATGGAAAGGTTATTTATTCAGCTTTCAGATGATGTATTAAAATCCATTTCATAAAACTGACCCTTATGACTGGTTTTGTGCTCCAGGGTCACATTTACTCACAAAATTCATGTTCCCAATCTATGAATGATTCATCAGTGCAAGTTATTATAGAAAAAACTCTGAAAACATCTGAAACCATCATTAAACATCAAACCACTCGCAACACCAATTTTCAGCTTTTAACTAATTATATATGTCAATAATAATCAGTAACTGATTATTAACTGCCAATAATTGGTAATATTATTAAATAGGGTGTTGATGATAACCCAGGTTAAAAAAAAAAGTACACTTCCATAATGTACTGAAAGCACACTAATTTTGTACTTAAAATATACAAAAAATTATTCTTTAGTACTTCTTAAGATGAACTTTTGTGTGCTATTTTGGGACACCATGAATATGAACTAAAACACGCTTTTAACATACTGTCTCTGTATTTAAAAAATGTATTTAGTCACCACTTGTAGTACACTTGAGTATACTAGAGTATGAAAGATGGGTTCAAGTGTACTACTCAAGTGAAAAACAAGTGCACGTCCATAATATACTTAAAGTGCTCTATTTTCGTGCACTAATTTTGTACTTAATATACTAAAAATTATTCTTTAGTACTTCTTTCATTCACTAGTACACTCAAGTGTACTACAAGTGGTAGCTAAATATATTTTTTAAATACAAAGATAGTAAGTGCATTTGAGTTCATATTCATGGTGTCCCAAAATAGCACAGATGAGTACACTTAAGAAGTACTAAAAAATCTTTTTTAGTATATTAAGTACAAAATTAGTGCACAAAAATAGAGCACTTTAAGTGCATTATGGAAGTGTATTTTTTTTTAAACCTGGGAACTTCAAGGCAATACTTTCAAAAGGTCAGCAGCAGGGCTGTGAGCAGCAGTAACAGCGCAGGAGTGAGACGCAGCGCATCTGATCGACTCATGCTGAGCTTGTATTGCGTGACCGTCCTCTGAAAGCCTTCCTCTGAAGACACGCATATGTATTCCCCTTCATGAGTTTCGTTCATGCTGTCAATGAGGTACAAACAGCCCTGATCAGAGTGAACACACTCCTCACGTGTTTTACCGTGGTACCAGTGGTATGTGGCGTGGCGTGACGTCACCGGACAGAGAAGGAAGTGTTTAGAGGATGGAGAGATGTGATCCACTGGTGGCTTGTCACTGATTCCAGTCTTAGACAGTGCAGCTTCAGGCTCTGTGGAACGGATGGTCATGTGATGCATTTGTTAATTTTTGACATAAATGAGTAAATCTGTAAAATTTTCTCAAATCATCAGTTAGGACGTTCCCTAAGAAAACAGCTGCCTATGTAGGAAAATACTAAATGCTCAAAAAGTGAAACCTTTTATTTAAAGTGAGTAAAAGACATAATGGGTTTTCACACTAGGGCTGCATGATTTGGGAATAATCTGAAATGTGACTGCATTTTTTGTTGTTGTTTTTTTTTTCAATGGCATTTTTTAAAAATCCAGGCTTGTTGTGCTCGTTTTTAGGGCTGCATAAATTGGTCAAAATGTTGATTATATATCAATATGGCTATTATTTAGTACTGTCAAACAATTAATCGTGATTAATCGCATCCAAAATAAAAAAGTTTTTGTTTGCACAATATGTGTGTACTGTGTATATTTATTTTGTATACATAAAGACACACACACACAGTATATCTTTTGAAAATATTTACATGTATTTACATGTTTATATTTATATAATTTATTTTATATACAAATATATTTAATATATAAATAACATTTTTCTTAAATGTATACATGCGTGTGAGTGTATTTATATATACATAAACATACACAGTATACACACATGTATTATGTAAACAATTTTTTTTATTTTGGATGCAATTAATCGCAATTAATCATTTGACAGCACTACTATTATTATAATTATTATTATAGCAAAATCAAAATCTAACAATTATTATTATTATTAATACTAACTAAAGCTGCAGTCCGTAAGTGTTGGCTCTTTGTCGCCATCTCTGTTTGAAACCTGCAATTTCAATTATTTGCTGAATTATTTTCTTTACATGGGTTGAGCGTCGACATGGCTCCATCGCGGATTAATCTAATGTTTTGAGGAGTATTTGTGGCTCTCAGTCACCACACCGGTGCGGATAGTGTACTTAGAAATCACAGATTCTAGCCTACGTCTTGAAATGTATGAACCAAATAAGATTTTTCACTAGATATTGTCATCTGAACAATTCAAAGTCTGCCACTTTTGTTCTGACCAACCGAAGAAAAAAGCATTACAATAAATCGCGCTACCAGAGCAGACGGTAATGTGATGCATTTATTAAATTGACATAAATTGGTTTAACTGAAAACATTTTGTTTCAGAAATCACTTGAGCTGTCAATCTAGACTCAGTTCTTTGCAGAGCAACAACCTAGATAGCAAATTAAGCTAGTTGATTATAAATATACTGTAGTTCATTCAGTACCTAAGTTTAAAGAGAAATAGTTGAATTAAAATGGATTATTTGGCTCAAGACGGTGTTGGTAGCATGGCCACATGCTAATTTTAGACTCAATAATGAATCAATAGTGATTTGAGTGTTTTGTGTGCAGCAAAATCAAAGTTGCAGCCAGTGTAGAGCGTCTCAAATCAGTCTAATTTCAGATAGGATGCTCCCTAAAAACACAGCTGCCTATGTAGGAAAGTAGTATATACTAAAAAAGCAAAACCTTATTCAAAGTGAGTAGAAGACATGGTGGCCTTTCACACTAAGGCTGTACGATGTGGGAAAAGATCTAATTGCAATTTTCTTTTTTTTTTTAATAAAAATTGTGATTTTAAAATGTCATTAAAAATGCAAGTTTGTTGTGCCTCTTTTTAGGGCTGCACAATTTGGTCACAATGTGATTATATATCAATGTGGCTATAAAAATAATAATAATAATAATTAAAAATATATATAAATTAAAAAAGGAGTCATATGATGCAATTTCAAGTTTTCCTTTTCTTTGGAGTGTTACAAGCTGTTCATGCATAGATAAGATCCCTTGCAATAAAGTTGCAAAGACTAAAGTCTCAAAACCAAAGATATATTCTTTATAAATTTAAGATTCGACCACGCCCCCCTAAAACGGCTCATTCAAACACACCCCCACATGTCTACATCATGGTGTGGGGAGATTTGCAAAATAGCGCCCAAATGTATACGCAAAGAAAGAG
Organism: Onychostoma macrolepis; assembly: GCF_012432095.1. NCBI lineage: Eukaryota > Metazoa > Chordata > Actinopteri > Cypriniformes > Cyprinidae > Onychostoma > Onychostoma macrolepis. Next base: position 1,123,457 of record NC_081172.1, on the reverse strand, counting down.
GGTGTGATTTTTATTCTCGCTGTAGTGTTGTTGCTGCCGCCGGCACCTTGTCATGGAGATGCTGTGTTTCGTTGTGAAAGCAAAAACTACTTTGTTTGGGCTTCCAAAAGAGGACACAACTAGAAATCAGTGTAGAAACTAGAAAACTGTTCCAGAACAGTTCAACCCAAATATTCAAGTGTGTGCAGCGCATTTTACGGAGGACTATTTCCTGAATCTGAGAGAGACTAGCCTGCCAGCTGCTCAAAGACTGTTTCTATAACGTGGGGCAATTCCAACGTCGCAAGGACAGTTTGGTGCTTCTAACTCACAGCATGTAAGTATGTTTTCTTATTTAAAGAATTTGCCACTGACGATTCAAACGCAGGTTTTGAGCTGTGTAGAGTAGCGCTTGTTGTCGTTTCTCTGATCACAAATGCAGACATGGTAATGTTTATGCGGCGCGATGCGTAAAAAGACAGTATAAGTCATTATAATTAGGGATGCAACGATACCATTTTTTCAGAACTGATCCGATCCCGAAAATTTTGAGTATCTGCCAATACCGATCCAATCCGATACCAGCGCACAGTGGCGGTTTTAGGCATGGGCGAACCGGGCAGTCGCCCAGGGCGGCATTTTTTCAAAAATTTTTTCTGGTCGTGAGTGACAGTGTTGGGGGATGGGAAATCTGTTGATTGTCGAGTGCCAAATGTATATAGAGTATATTTATTTAAGTTCTGATAACTTATACTGTTTTGTGCAGAATTGTGTTTTTCATGTTGAAGGATTTGTGCAATTGAGAAATATAAGCTTGTCTTACACTTATATTGTTATAGTAAAACATGTTTGTGCAAAATTTTTAGCAAAAAAAACTACTTTTTTTTTTTTTCTCGGATGGAGGTGGGGCGCTCAGAGGGGTCACGCCCGGAGAGTAATTCAATGTAGAACCACCACTGCCAGCGCAGTTTTTTTTTTTTAAATCGATGTAGAATTTCTATTTTATTTTATTTTAGTTTTTATTTTTTTTTGTGTATTGATGTCTATTGTCTCTGTTCCTTAAGCCTGATTTGTAAAGTGACCTTGAATGCTAGAAAGGCACTATATAAATAAAAATTATTATTATTATTATTCTGTGTGTTGACCTGATCGTAACTCTTTTGTGTGTTAAACACAATCTAGATAACTTCATTGTAATGAAAAATAACAAATGAAAAAATCATGATCATAATCTATGACAAAAATACTATTATAAACTAGGTTAGTGGATAATTTAGCAGCAAAAGAAAAATCATGGATGCACAATAATTTTATAAAACCTAGTGAAACATTTTTATTTACAAATAAAATTGAATAAGTGTAGGACTAAATCTGGTAAAATGGTACACATTGCTCTTTGTATTGTTGTAAAATACATTCATGAAAAAACAAGCAAATACATTTATATATAAACATATACTATAAAATTAAAATACATTTCTTTTAAATCTATAGCACAGTAATGAAGGCAGTAACATATGATAGATAGGACAGAACAAGAAAGAATATTAATAATCTGTCATTGCAGAAAATTACCGTATCGGAGCCGATACCGATCCTGAGTATAGGATCGATGCATCCCTAATTATAATCAGTAATTATGTCCCCACTGAATGCAACAAATGCCTCGTTTGTAATGGGTTTTATTGTTTTGGTCTCGTTGTCTCGTTGTCGCGCTTGAGGTATTCGGCAAATCACAACGCACGGATAGCTGGCCAATCAGAGCACGCCTCGCTTCTCAGAACGATGAGCTTTGTAAAAATCGACGCGTTTCAGAAAGGCAGGGCTTAGAGGAGCAACAATAATGTACAGTATGTGGAAAATAATGTGTTTTTTGAACCTTAAACCACATAAACATATTGCATTACACCAAATACACAAAATAATGTTCTTTTTAGCAACGTCATATGACCCCTTTTAAAATAATAATAATAATAATTTATTATTAATATTGATTACTAAAAAGTATAACAAGAAATTGTAATACTTCATTATAAAATAATATTTTACATTATAACTGTAAAATTACAATGCTAATACTTATGCTTGTTTTCATTTTTAAACATTAAACCATTGATTATTTATTTTGATCAAAAACAGCAGGAAGCCCTTGAAGCTTCCCTTTTGTTAAGCACTTCTCATTACAAGGACGGGAAGATGGTTGGTGTGCATTGCATAAACAAATGCTTGACAGCACTAAACCTGAAACTATCTGTAGAAGGCGCTCTGAGTTTACTTGCAATGGAACCGTGGTGCGATACAGCCTGCCTTCATTCAGATTGAGACTACAGTGAACATGGCTAGTGTGACAACCACCAAACACACACCCAATAACAAAAACCATACTTACCACAGTTTCTGATATCCTGGACTGGGTTTCTGTGGAAAAGTGGACACATTACTGAGATGAGGCTTGTCATATTCATAAATGGGTTTTTTTTTTTGGTAAGTAAATCATGTGGTGTCAGTTTTAAGCTGTGTGGGTGGGGAATTTATGTTAATGTTTCAGTGGTAGAAAATAAGGAAATGAGTGGAAATCTACAAAAAGGGGTTCATGTGGTTGAACAGGTAAAGCGATGCAAAGTGTCAGTGTTCAGTGGTTATGAGGTTTCAGAATGATTGTAAGTGCAATCTACAAGTCAAGCATCACTATTGCTAGTGCTTAAAATGATCTGAACAAACCTCAAACACTACCTATGAAACTTTAGTGTGCAGCTCATTCTGCAGATCACAGAGACCCAAACCAGCATGAAACCACTTTACAATCACCCATAACACTCCAGCATCACTGCACAACTCTCTCAGTCTATTAAAGAACTCCGATGAGCTTCAGTGACAGTGGCTTTGAGCTTTTACCTAAAATACTTGTGTTATCAGGAAGGAAGCAGATGTGTGTGCATTGAGGTCTTACTTTGCTCTAGAGGTGCAGTGCAAACGGTCCCAACCGCAGTAGGGGTCCCGAGATAATATGCATCCGATGCACTCATCTCCATACACATGACACCTCTGTAGATCAATCTGAACGACCTCATTACTGGAACTCACATACAGACGCCTCTGAGAAATTAAACACAGGGTAATGAGCTGTTAACATGATTTATATGCTTAAAAATTGAAGCTCAATCATAGATTTCAAAGAACAAAATAAAGAAACTAGCCTAATAAAAACAAAAGACACAACTGAAGCTCTTCATATATCTACATTCAGAGAAATTGAAAGTAAATTAAAACTATAACTGTAGATTGCCCCGTGAAATATCCTGTGCTCTGCGCTCATTGTTAATACAGTTATGATCACTGACACACTGAATAACATCTATATTTTTGCATCTGGCAGAAGCTTTTATTCAAAGCGACTTGCATTGCATTCAAAACATCAGATCAAACATTTCATCAGATCATGCGTTCCCTGGGAACTGAACCTATGACCTTGGTGTTGCTAGCGGCATGCTCTGCCGTTTAAGATGGGCATGATTACTTTTTAAAGTTTTATTATTGATTTTAGGTACTTTAGGACACTATGAAATCCATTTGATTTTTTTCCCATGTTCCATTTCAATTTCTTTTTTTACTGTTTATTTAATTGCAACCATGAAATGTATACAATTTAACTACAATTTACTAAAAGTTTAAAAAAATATTTATTTTTTCTCAAATTCCATTTTATTTTTTTATTTTTAACCAAATTCAGTTTTTTCCATTTTAATGGTTTAATGACATTTTTACAATCAGAAAGCATCAACTAAATTCATAAAAATTATTTATTTATTTTCCTTTACAATAATAGAGGCCTATGATTTTATTTTATTTTTTTCAGCAATTCTGGTAATCAAATGAAGGTTAACTTATAACATTAATTTAATTTATCCTTTAATCAAATGAAAATAAAACAAAATCTTTACCTTTTAAAGTTAAATCATTAAAAACGGTGGTTTTATTCCTCTAAAAATAACGTTTTGATATTATTAGTATTAGAAGTAGTATAGTAATATATTTCTGTCACAATTTCTTCAAGTTGAACCACACTTTTATTTTGATGGGTTGCATGAAGACGTTTAAGTTTTTGCTGTGTGTATATGATATCAAGATATCAAGCAAGTCATAGGGCCCTAGTGCTTCTGACATTCCTGCTTTGGTTTGGAAGTGAGGAGCTGGGTGTTATTTTGCTGCGTCGTACCTCCGAAGCGTCCAGCAGCATGCTGGTGATGTGCGTCCCTCGTGGAAACGGCAGATACTCCGCAATCACAAAAACAGGCTCTTCCAGCACTTTATGAACCCCTCCACTTTCTGTGAGAAAACATTAGAACAGGACATTAACTAATCTGTCTGCATAGGGAACTACCTCATGCTAACCGTCCCACATACATCACACAAAGCGATCTACTTAAAGTACATGACTAACACAGTTTATTCACATGAAGTTTTACATTACATGTTGCTTTTGGGTGAAATAATCATTCGTTAATTACGTCATTTTCACTGAGCACGTTACAAAAAATTACAATTACGACTGAGATATATTAGGTAGCATGATTGCGCTATATAGTGTTTGGAACAGCCTTAACGTCTGATGCCTAACAATGATATCTACTTGGCTCACTAGGGTTTGAAACTATTAGATTGTGCAACTCATGCTACACTCCTCATAGTTATCATTCATTCAGCCTCCGTCGTCTGACTTTATCAATGATTCACTCCAATTTCTCCTTGTCCTTACATGTACATTTCCTGCAGCAGTTAGTCATCTAAATGTGAAACTGATAGGAGAATTTAACTGGTTTAAATCAACATGAAACTGCGTTTACATCCCATTTAACTTCTGTTATAAGTGAAACAGGATGTTTGACGAGAAGCACTTCATAATAATCGACACATATGCGCAATTGACCAACATTACCTACTGTTAACTGCTTTGTGATCATTTTCATAGAAATGCATTCATTATACATAATGATTTTCTGAATGTGTGTGTGTGTATTTTTCACATTGCATTTGAACTTAAGATGATTTGTAAAGAGGGATGCATTAAAGAAAATCTTTGTTCATAGGAACATTTCGGAAATTGCTGTACATTCACATTAAAAAGGATTGGCTGATAAAGATGGCATGTAATGGTTAATGGTTTTAACAGTAAAAGGCCTGTTTAGCATCTTTAGTATGCCGTTTATGTAATTTCCTAATTTTTTAAATGTTTAATTGATTTTATATGATTGATAATTGTATCTTGCCGCATTATTTAACAAGCTATAAATTCTGTGGATGCCGTCTATAATGACAATATTGGCAGTCCATCTGCTGTAGTGTTCAAGTCGAGTCAAATTTATTTATATAGCGCTTCCCACAATACACATGGTTTCAAAGCAACAGAAACTATATAATATAATTAATGTTTATAGGATCATTCAACAAAGAATCAATAGGGACTAATGGAACGGCAATGGCGTTCTGATGTTTTATTTTGCATGCGCTACTAACTACTTCTTCGTGACGTTGTACTGTAACCGCTTTACTGTCTTCTACGGGAGAATAGCTGGATTGCCATAGTAAATAAATGTTATGTTTTATGGTATGTGGCATTGTAATTGTATCTGTATATCATTTTAATTCTGTCAAATGATTAAATTATCCATTATGCCATTATTGTTGCTTAGTGAGTTTTGCGTTCTTTGGCTACGGCAGCTTAACAGTTCACTTCAGTTCAATTCAAGTTTATTTGTATAGTGCTTTTCACGATACACACTGTTGCGAAGCAGCTTTACAGACAATTGTAAGTTTCTACATTATATTTAGGAGTAGGTTATTAGTGGGGAATATGGCAGAAATGTACAGTAAAAAATCATGCAGTTAGTTACAAATTATAAGTAATCAAACAGATGGTGAACACTATTAACTGCAATGATTATATGTTGCGATTCAGCAAAATTTACTTCCTTTCACTATTGCGGTTTCATATTAAGTCCATATTAAGCAGAATCCTAAATGAAACTGAATCACTCACAGTTCACAGCAGATTCACGTACCTAGAGACAGAAGCAGGACGGTGTGGTCTTGTACCCGGTCCACCTGTATATGAGTGTAATGGCGGTGTCTGAACAGCAGGGGGCCGTTCTCTGGCATCACCCAATCCTTCATCTCTGGACGCTCCTTCATAAACCCCAGCACTTCACTGCTTAGACGAGTACTGTCCTCCACACACTAAAGGAACGAGTAGTTTGTTAGAATGTATGGGAAAGATAATCATTACTGTTGTTCGGACTACAGAGCTCAGCAGTTATATAAACATGTCATTCAGAATCTCCATAGAGAACTGAGAGTGCTTTTTTTTTTAACTATCAGACGCTGTTTAGGTAGCACTCGTGCATTAAAAGCATTAGGGCCAGTTTTACTAACAGCTTGCGCCGGTGCAAACCGTCTTTTGGCGTTAAAATAGCACTGTCAGGTTTTACTAAAGACGCACAGTGACGAATTAGCGCTGAAAAGGCGTGGACACAGTTATTTTTGCACCTGACCTCATTGAATATGCATTTGTAGGAGTTTCCCTTTCAGAGGCAAAATTTATGGGAGGAGAGTATTCAAATGAATCATGCAACGAGATTTACTAACGTTTGCGCTCGTCAAATTACTGGCATTTGCGCCATTATTTAACGCCCAAAAAAGCATGTCTTAAACTATTTTGTGCTTGAAATGACTGCAATTGTTGTTGCAGTGAACAGAGCGCGCGTGGTAGAAAGGAGAGGATTTTTCTTCACTTATTAATTTATTTGGAAAGAACCCATATATTTAATTTGCTTTAGGAAATAAAAGACAACTTGGCACCCTCATCTAGGAGTCACGCAATACCAGCTCTATCAAAACTTCTAGCAAACCTTCATTTTTTGGCCTCCGGTTCTTTTCAACGTACTGTGGCTTCTTTATTTCTTTATTCGCGACTACGCTAATTTGTGCTGCGCTTGGTATATTGCGTTGGTCGATATGTAAATGAGATGTTGCATCTGTGTTCTTTAATATGTGCGTTGTTAGTGAATCACCCGCAGAAATTTCCACACCCATCGGTGCACACCTTTGTGTTTTTATTACAATATTGAATTGTCTGTGAATCAGATGTTGTAATGTGATTCATCTGGAGTTGTTTGTTTTGGCTCAAAACTCTAGAATGAATCATTTAGTGATGTGCCAATGAGAAATACTCTGCAGCTGAGGAAAGGCAGACACTTTTGAGCTCTATAATGACGTAACTGAAAGCACATCTGCGATTATCTTAATGCCTTTATAGTAGGGTTGCACAATTAATCGAATTTCTAATCGTAATTACAATTACGAATGCCACAAATACGTAATCGTTCAGAATCCACTTAAGTTATTCTGTGTGCTTAAGATGTTTTCTTTTCTTTCTATAAGTTATCTTAAGGGTTTTTGCATTATTTTAATTTTAGTATAGCATTATAATACCATGCATATTTTTTCTTTTTTATTTAAAGAAGAAACCAATCCAATATACAGTATAGTTCACATTTGAGGCTTAATACTTTAGAAGTACTTAATACTTTATCTAAAATTATGGCATGCGGTTGCTTCAAACAATGGTATAAGCATCATTCAATGTAAATTGTGATGATCGTAAATAATAATCGTAATTACAATTTCAAGGGAATAATCGACAATTATGATTTTTGTCATAATCGTGCAGCCCTACTTTATAGTCACATTTACTGAGGATAATTAGAGCTGGATGATAATATGTGACCCTGGAGCACAAAACCAGTCTTAAGTGTCAATTGTTTCAAATGATCTGAAAGCTGAATAAATAATATTTCCATTGATGTATGGTTTGTTATGATCGGACAATATTTGGCTGAGATACAACTATCTGAAAATCTGGAATCTGAGGGTGCAAAAAAATCGAAATATTGAGAAAATCACCTTTAAAGTTGTCCAAATGAAGTTCTTAGCAATGCATATTACTAATCAATAATTAAGTTTTGATATATTTACAGTAGGAAATTTAAAAAATATCTTCATGGAACATGATCTTTACTTAATATCCTAATGATTTTTGGCATAAAAGAAAAATGGATAATTTTGACCCATACAGTGTATTGTTGGCTATTGCTACAAATATACCTGTGCTGCTTATGACTGCTTTTGTGCTGCAGGGACACAGATGGTTTACATTTTGCAATGATAAAAAAAATCAGGCAGTTGCGTTTTGCTATGCTTTGCTATACGCCATATGCGAGTATACTTGTATAACTTTATATGAAAAGCTGGATGAAACAACTCAGTTGAGATTTTCTATATACTATATATATATCATTTTTACCGTTCCAGGCCGGTGATTGGCAGGAACCTTGTCGGAGTTGAATTCAGATGAAGTGAAGATTCTGCTGATTTCAGTCATGTTATAAACGCACACAGCACTCATGTTCCTGTAAACAGAGACAAAGCTTTCCACTTGAGACACATGCAAACACAACAGCTGCACATTCTCTCTTTATTTCATCAGTGTTTCTGGAACTGTGTCAAATGACGGATGTTTTCTGGACCTTTTAACACGACAGACTGTAGCATAGCATCATGTGACTCGCAAACAGTCATGTTTGCTTTTTACACCGATGTGACGGCAAATTCAACAGACTGAGCATTTTAAACAGATACATATTGGAGTTTCGTTGATATTTACAGACATTTGAATCAAGTATAGAGGCCAGTGTTGGGGAAAGTTACTCTTAAAAGTAATGCAATCCAATATTGCGTTACTCCCTAAAAAAGTAACTAATTGAGTAATGCATTATTACTCATGCCTTATGTTACTTTTGGGTTACTCTCATCTGGCCTGAACTTGCTTGTTTGTTTTTGATATAAAAAGTAGTATTTTTGGCAAATGTAAAAGGCCTTTCACACCAAAAGTGGAATGATTAAGCCTGAAATTAATAGAATTAAGCCTGAAATGAATTAAGAATAGAATGCAAGATGAAACACAAACGTTATGTTTATCCGAGGTCATTTTTGCTTAGTATGGTTGAATTGGATCATTGAAGGTCAGCAGCAAAGACATTGATTAATAAAATGGGATTAGACGATATTTAATTATTGCAGGTTTGCATAATATTCTGAGTTTGCATTTCACTGTTTTTACTGATTTTGAGGAATACTGAATCTGTTTTTGTGCAGTTGATTTGAGTAAATGTTTGTTCATATTTAGTCTAGAACTACTACACAACGCTCTGCACTTATTTCCGATTTCTCTCAACATGGCAACACAAGAGCTGTCAGTCAATACATGAGAAACAATGTAACTGGCGTTACGTATTTGAAAAAGTAACTCTTCTAAATTAAAAAGTAATGCATTACTTTACTAGTTACTTAAAGTAATCTGATTACGTAACTTGCATTATTTGTAATGCGTTACTCCCAACACTGTTAAAGTCACACATACTGAGCACCTAAAATATAAAGCATGAGATGAAGTTTGTGTCTTACCAATAGTTTCTGAAAAGCGCATAAATTTTGGTGTCGCCGTCTGTGTCCAATGTGGCCACATCTATCATCTGAGTGAATTCATTTCCTCTCCCACAGAACAGACGGGTGTAAATAACGGACGTCCAGCTGCTCTGAAGCAGACTCTTAGATCCGCCTCTGTCGTTCTGAAATAGATTTAGTTGTGTTTAATTCTGCATGTATTCAGTGCATAGGGTGAGAGTCATATGGACTACTTTTATGGTGCTTTTTGGAGCCTGAAAGCTCCTGTGTGCCTTCGATGTATATAAAAAATCAGCATGAGGATTCTGCTAAACATCTATTCTTCCACGTAAGAAAGTTATACAGATTTGGACTGAAATGAGGGGGTTAAATGACTATTATAACAACAAACAGCCACTTTATCGATACGTCATCTTGTAAGAATCAATATTTTTATAATCAGATATTTACTAGAAAATCTGTCAAATGCATCTTTTCAGAGCTTTTCATCAGCATGTCATCAGCAGCTGAGCTTATAATTATAGAAATGCTCCCTTTAGCACAAATGTGTCTGTGAGTTACTGAGAAAACATCTTTATTAAACAAGCAGGTGCATCTCACATCTACTAAAATAACACACACATTTAAGGAGGTGAAAGAGTTCAGAGTAAATTCAGCCATAGGTGTTTCTCACACATTGACTTCACCAGGCGGGCCGCCCAATTCACCCATCCAGTTGGCCGTAACGCAGCAAAATTGTCTATAAATCATTTACAAAACAGTGTTTCCAAGCACCTTCACATTAAATATGAACATAACTCGTCTGTTAATATGCTCACAGTTTCTTACTCAGACGCAGGCAGTGCGCTGAATGAGACAAAACAGTAGGCTAATATAGCCAAAACTACCGCATATAGTCGCTTTTTAGTGTAAGTTAGATGTATGTTGATTTTATCAGACGATGTCGTGATTATAAATCAGGATTTAAGGAGTATAGTGAGAGTGATTCCTGGTTAGCATGTATTAATGGGTCATGTTTATTCACTATTTATACTTGTTTTATGTATGACAACAGAAAATATAATGTGAACAGCTTTATCGGGCATTCAGTTGTATTACAGTATGTGAGAGTTCATGGAGTAGAACAGATCGGAAGTGCCAAAACTCGTCTGAACGCAAACTTGACGCAATGTCATAAATATGCAAATTAATGTGACGTCACCTGCCCGCCACAAAATCCTGTGGGAAACACTGGCCACTTATTTTGTTTAGAGACAGACATGCAAAACACAAGAACATCCGACTGCATTTACTGACAGATATATCAGATGATGTCGATAAATGGGCTCAAAAGGAGAAGTGATATCTACACAGTGCTTCAGTTCCAAAATATACTCTCAGCCTTGCATGTAGTATCATTTCTGCTTTATTTAATTTTTTTGTTATTTTATATACAGTGGGGCAAAAAAGTATTTAGTCAGCCACCAATTGTGCAAGTTCTCCCACTTAAAAAGATGAGAGAGGCCTGTAATTTTCATCATAGGTATACCTCAACTATGAGAGACAAAATGAGCAATAAAAAAAAATAAAATCACATTGTAGGATTTTTAAAGAATTAATTCCTCGATAAAATAAGTATTTGGTCACCTACAAACAAGCAAGATTTCTGGCTCTCACAGACCTGTAACTTCTTCTTTAAGAGGCTCCTCTGTCCTCCACTCGTTACCTGTATTAATGGCATCTGTTTGAACTCGTTATCAGTATAAAAGACACCTGTCCACAACCTCAAACAGTCCAACTCCAAACTCCACCATGGCCAAGACCAAAGAGCTGTCAAAGGACACCAGAAACAAAATTGTAGACCTGCACCAGGCTGGGAAGACTGAATCTGCAATAGGTAAGCAGCTTGGTGTGAAGAAATCAACTGTGGGAGCAATTATTAGAGAATGGAAGCCATACAAGACCACTGATAATCTCCCTCGATCTGGGGCTCCACGCAAGATCTCACCCCGTGGGGTCAAAATGATCACAAGAACTGGGAGCAAAAATCCCAGAACCACACGGGGGACCTAGTGAATGACCTGCAGAGAGCTGGGACCAAAGTAACAAAGGCTACCATCAGTAACACACTGCGCCGCCAGGGACTCAAATCCTGCAGCGCCAGACGTGTCCCCCTGCTTAAGCCAGTACATGTCCGGCCCGTCTGAAGTTTGCTAGAGAGCATTTGGATGATCAAATGGTCAGATGAAACCAAAATAGAACTTTTTGGTAAAAACTCAACTTGTCGTTGTGGCGAGGGGGGCGTGGCTCAGCGAGGTCTGCAGCGGGAGAGAGAGCTGGGAGACGAGCGGTGAGTAAGTGGGTCAAGTGCAAATGACAAACACCTGTGTCTTATTCCAGTAAGTGGCGTGGGGAGACCGTATAAAAGACACCTGGGAATGTCAGAGAGCAGAGAGAGACCTACTGCGGACTGGAGGCTGCGATCTGGGGATTGTGCGAGTGTGACGTTTGCTCAGGAGAGCAGGACTGTTTCTTTGCGTATGCATGATTATGTTGAGCGCTGAGAGCGCGACTTTCTGTTGTTTGAAAAACTAAATAAAACCCCAGTGTCAGCCTAGCCGACCTCGTCCTCTTCCTTCCTACATTTGACTTTGTTACACTGGTGCCGAAACCTGGGAAGGAAGCAGGAGGGACGCTGCCATCATGCAGACTCCCACAAGCACGCCGTTTGCGGACGTCATCTCATCTCTTGCGGTCCTCCACCAAGAACAACACCAGGCGCTGCTGGACATGCGGACTGACCAGGAGCACCGCTTCCAGGCCATTTTTCGGGCGCAGCAGGAGGACCGCGAGACGTTCCGGAGCTGGATGAACCGGGAGGTTCGGGCAGAAACCACCGCACGGGCAACCCCACCCCCCCACCTGCCACTGAACAAGATGGGGGCTCAGGATGACCCCGAAGCTTTTTTAGATCTCTTTGAGAAGACCGCGGAAGCGGGGGGGTGGCCTCGTGAACAGTGGCCGGTGCATCTGATACCCCTCTTATCTGGGGAGGCGCAGGTGGCTGCGCAACAACTGCCCGTGCCGAACCTCCTGGTCTTCGATGATCTGAAGAGAGCCATCCTCCAAACGGGTCGGCCGAAGCCCAGAGCAACATCGCCAGCGGTTCCATTCGCTGGTCCTGGGCGAGAGCGGCCGGCCCTTTGTGATGGCACAACAGCTCCGGGACTCGTGCCGCAAATGGCTGCTGGCTGAGGGAAGCGACGTCGACCACATCATCAACCGGGTGGTACTGGAGCAATTTGTCACTCGCCTGCCAAGGAAGACTGCGGAGTGGGTCCAGTGCCACCGACCGACGTCGCTGGACTCAGCCATCCAGCTGGCGGAGGATCAGATGGTAGCGTGCCCCGGGGTCGGCGAACCCCTTCCAGCTGTCTCTCTCTCGTCACCTTTGCTTTCTCCCTCTCTCTCTCCCTCTGCCGCTCGACCTGTTCCCCTTCCTAGGTCCCGTCCTCCAGATCTTCCTCGGGTCCCACCCCGAGGACTGGGTGGGACTGGCCAGGATTATACCGCTGGTCCAAGAATCCCGCCCAGGGGGGCGGGGCTGACCTCCGCTGGGACCGATACGGGCTCCGTATCCCCGCTCTCCCCACGCCACTCACTTAACCCACTTCCTGCCACTAGGGCGGCGGGGAGGTCTGGGCCGGCCTGTTGGCGTTGCGGGGACCCGGGGCATTTTATTGACAAGTGTCCGGTGATGGAGGTGGGAACAATGATCCGGGTCCCGGATGCACCGCAGGCTGCCCCCGATCAGGCTGGCAGGTACCAAATACCTGTGAGTATTAAGGGGGGTACCTACCAGGCTTTGTTTATCCATCAAAGCCTGATTCGGCCTGAGGCATTGGATACAAGCCGCATGGTTCCGGTACGGTGTGTGCACGGGGATGTGGTGAGATATCCTTTAATGTCCGCTGTGATCCAATTTAGGGGACAAAAGCATAGAGTGGAGGTCGCAGTTAACCCGCACCTCCGACATCCGCTGATTCTGGGAACTAATTGGCCTGCTTTTAGTGAATTATTGGGATGTTTTTGTGCGGATGTCTCTTGGGGAAGAGGAAAACAGGGAAGGGGCGCGCTTGTACAGGTGGGAGAGGTGGAACCGGGACCACTGAGTTCTGAAGCAGAGGAACAGAGTGGAATCGAGAGGCTGATCCTCTCGGAACGCGATGATTTTCCTCTGGAACAGACTCCGGATGAGTCATTAAAACATGCTTTTGAACAGGTCCGTTATATCGACGGTCAACCTCTCCAGCCGGCTCGACCGCTCTCCTATCCCTATTTTTCAATTGTGAAAGATCGGTTGTATCGAGTGACTCAAGACGCTCAGACAAAGGAAGATACAACACAGTTGTTAGTGCCAAAAAGCCGTCGGGAAATGCTTTTCCAGGCATTAAATCGTCTCATGGCCCGTTTTTTTTGGCCGGGCATTCACGAGAATGTACGCAGGTGGTGCGCGTCTTGTCGCGAATGTCAGCTGGTGAATCCACCGGCCTCCCCAAAAGCGCCTTTGCGCCCGCTACCATTAATGCAGGTCCCCTTCGAAAGAATTGGGATGGACCTCATCGGGCCATTAGAGCGATCAGCGAGAGGACATCGCTTTGCATTAGTCCTGGTGGACTATGCAACCCGATATCCTGAGGCAGTGCCGCCCGCAGCATTTCTGCCAAGAGTGTTGCGGACGCGCTGTTTAACAATCTCCAGTGGGGATCCCGAAGAGATCCTCACTGATCAAGGCACGGCGTTTATGTCACGTACGTTACGCGAACTATATGAATTGTTGGGCATTAAATCGATTCGCACCAGCGTCTATCACCCACAAACGGACGGACTGGTGGAACGATTTAATCGCACATTAAAACCATGATTCGGAAGTTCGTTCACGAAGGCGCCAAAAATTGGGACAAGTGGTTGGAACCCCTCTTGTTCGCTGTGCGGGAGGTCCCGCAAGCCTCCACGGGGTTTTCCCCCTTCAAGCTTCTTTATGGACGTCAGCCCGAGGGGTTCTTGATGTCCTGAGAGAAACTTGGGAGGACGGGCCTTCTCAAAGTAAAATGAAATTCAGTATGTACTGGACCTGAGAACAAAACTCCACATGCTGGGGCGGCTATCTAGGGAGAATTTGTTGCAGGCCCAGGACAGACAAAGCCGGCTATATAACAGGGGAACCAATTTGGAAATTTTCACAGGAGATAAAGTGCTTGTATTACTCCCAACCGAGTTCCAAATTACTTGCAGTGGCAAGGACCGTTCGAGGTCACACGGCAAGTGGGAGATCTCGATTATGATTTGGTACGAACAGATAGGAGTGGGGCACATCAAATCTATCACCTCAACCTCCTAAAAAAATGGAGCGAGGCGGAGTCAGTGATGCTGGTGACGGTGGTGAGTGGAGAGGATGATCTCGGGCCAGAAGTGAGCCTCAAAACGCAATCTCTCGCTCTGGCCCCGGGAGGAGATCATCTCTCGCCCTCCCAGCTCACTGACGTGGCCAGGTTGCAAGCAGAATTTGCTGATGTGTTCTCGCCCCTACCTGGTCGAACAGATCTCATTCAGCATCATATCGAGACCGAGCCAGGCGTAGTAGTACGCAGTCGGCCGTATCGGTTACCTGAGCACAAGAAAAAGGTGGTTCAGACGGAATTAGAGGCAATGCTCGAAATGGGAGATCTGCATGGAGGAATGGGCCAAAATACCAGCAACAGTGCGTGAAAACCTTGTGAAGACTTACAGAAAACGTTTGACCTCTGTCATTGCCAACAAAGGGTATATAACAAAGTATTGAGATGAAATTTTGTTATTGACCAAATACTTATTTTCCACCATAATTTGCAAATAAATTCTTTAAAAATCCTACAATGCGATTTTCTGGATTTTTTTTCTCATTTTGTCTCTCATAGTTGAGGTATACCTATGATGAAAATCACAGGCCTCTCTCATCTTTTTAAGTGGGAGAACTTGCACAATTGGTGGCTGACTAAATATTTTTTTGCCCCACTGTATATCTGAAGTAAACAGTAATATAATGAATATAAATAATGTAAAGAAAAGAAAGGTTTGGAAGTAAATGATGACCGTTTTTCATTTTTGGGTGGAGTATCATTATCAGATTAGGCAAGGTCAGGGCGCACCACTAATTGCAATCGTATTAACAAAATGTAAAGCTTTATGTGTTTAAAACGTTGTGTGCTGCAGTAAAACACTGAGAAATTGGCTTGATGTTTTCTGGTGTGATTCTGCTCACCGTGCAGCTCTGAGAGACTCGTGGAATCCACCGCTCAGATTCATCGTCTTTACTTTTGTGTTTCTCTGCGAAGAAGGAATAAACTTTGTCTTTGTGTTGTCCTTTACCAGCGATCAGCTTCAGGTATGTTTGCTCTAAAATAAAAAAACAGCGCTGTTTAGAATCAAAACAGTATCGTTCTGATAATGACACGAACTCATTTCTGCGAAAAAGTGAAATTCTCACGGTGGCAATGAACCACTTTAGCAGTGAAACATGTGGTTATTTTTTTTTAAATCTAATTTCTCACCCGCTTGACTTGGCTGAGACCAAATGTTGTCATGTTTGTTGTTGTTTATCCTGAATAACCCCTCATCAGGCTTGGTAAAGTACAGCATATTACCTGAAAGACGGAATATAGAAATCAGACAATGTAATAAAAAGAAAGGATTTTCATTTCAGGTGTCTGTACTATCTGCATCACTGACATGACCCTAACTATCTCACAGGCGTGCCCTTATAAACACACCTATTTAAGACCGGAATGAACAGCCAAGTTCCTGTTTTTAAAACTAATAATAATCATAACAATACTGTATTGTACTCCGCTGACACGGATGTGCCAAACAACACTTTTTCAAAGCGACTAACTTTTTAAGCATAACTGACTGATATTCAACAAATATAATAAACACTAAGAGCCAGATTTACTAACATCTTATACCAGCACAAACCCTCTTTTGGCCTTTAAAAAACTACTCTCAGAATTTACTAAAGACACAGAAAAAAATTTGTGATTGAAAGCCACGGACACAAGGGGGTCGTTTTCCGCCATTATACACTATCTGTGTTTTTTAATTTGAGCGTTGTCAGTAAATCACCCGCAAAACTTTCCGCACCCATCAGTGCTTTTTTGGTATTTCAGTATCATGGTAATCTGACCCCAAATATACAGCAAATAAGCAAATAGCTATAAACTTCAAATGCACTAAACAAATTATGCAAAAAATGAATATGCATAATACAGCAAGCTATTCAAGTGCTGCACTGATGCTTTGAATTTGATGAATTAATTCGCTTACGCAGCACTTGTTCTTCATGACCTCTTCAAGAGGCTTTTAGCGTGCGGACACAGAAGTCAGCACAGACCTGAGTACAGTGCTTTCAAAACGTGATGTAAACAGAAAAATAAATACAAATTCTCATCAACAACCTTTGTTTTTAATTACTATTCAACTAGTCAACCATCATGTTTAAATCCTATTACAATAGTTCACCAAATGATCTAGAGAAGCCTTTTAAATACGGATCAACATGAGTCTGTACAGATCTATATATGGAGACAATCTTTAGACATCAGCATACGGAAAGGTCTGGTTCCTCTGCAATTTCCTCATCAGCAAACCACTGAGCTAAACACAACATTAAAGAAACCTGCTTGTGTTGAACATGTGCAGGATTTAGACACTTCTTGTCAGACACTGTCTGAAAATATCGTAGTTCAACCGAAAATGACCATTTGAACCTTCTAAATACTGTAAGACTTTCCAGGAACCCAAAAAGAGGTATTTATAGCAGGCTATTTATAATACAAGATTTTAATGCAATCTTCTCGTGCAATGCATCATACGTGCAAAAGCTGTTAAAATACTTTTATAGTGCTTTTTGGTCATTTTTGGAGCTTAACAGTCATTGTATGGAACGGAGCAGCTTGAACATTCTGCTAAACGTCTCCATTTGTGTTCTACATAAGATAAAGTTACATGGGTTTGGACATGACATGAGGGCGAAACGTTCTGCGGTAACTCACCTGTTACAAGTTGAACATTAACAATCAGTTATATGTAGTATCAGCAATAAATGATATCATGCAAATGCACGAACTGCATTATGAGCATCAGCAGAAGTACTGGGTTTCAACACGTCTGCAGTTTCCAGAACCATTGCTAGAACAAGCGATGTTGCATCAAGTTGAAACACTATTTCATAATGTCAAGTTTTACTCAACTCTGTCTATTTCTACAGCACATGTGGCTCCGAAAACAGCAGCTTTACACAAGAATAGTGCCTCAATATTTCAAATCACCTGCTGCGAGTCAAACAGTTGCACTTCTAAAAACATTTCTTTAGAATCTGCATTCAGAACAATGGCGGACAGATGCAGAGGAAGGGAAAGCTGGATTGTTTGAGAAACCTAACCAAGCACAGCCAGCCTAGTATGTGTCACGCGTCCAACAAGGAAGACGATGAAGATGAAGATAATCTAATAACAGATATATTTATTCCAAGAATCCAAATCCACAGAGAAATAGGGATGTAACGACATGAAAATTTCTTATCACGGTGACCTAAATTATCACGGTATTGTTAAAATGTAATGAAATGTTCAGATAGTACCGACACACAAATCACTTCAAGTTTTATATTTAAAAATCAACAAATAAAATTACTTTTTGTTTGCATGATCACTAAAACAATAATGATGTTCGGATTTTAAATGACAACTTGACTGAGAACAGTTTAATAGCATGTTCAAATATCTAATGTAAATGTTCAAATAAAGCTTTGAAAAAGTTTCATATAAAGGTAAACCTCACATTTCAGCCTTTAAACAAAGAAAAGGGTTAAGTCAAAATGATAATTGATTAATAAATGATTATATGTATTTTATCTGCTCCATTAATAATTCTAGATAACTTATCTGAATTGCTTAAATGTGTAGAATCCACATAAGCTTGTTTTTCATCAACCGCTCAATATTTACAGCAGGGCATGCAAATTCAGTCCGTTTTTGGCCAGACAGAAGCTGCACACAGACTGAATGTGAATGTAAGTCTCTGTAAATCCACTCTCTGACAGCAGGTGGCGCTGATGGAGCAGCAGAATTACAGCTGTTTCTCGTAAACTTGGTGGACAAAGCAGTATTGCGATTAAGAACACTACTTCTTTAGGTATTACATGGAGCGAAGATGAAAACAAAATGCCATCGAATCGTTTCTGAAGACAGTCAGAGCCTTCAGAGGTACATTCATATAATTAATTCATATATTCATTTGTATAATTCTTTTAAAACCTCCCAGCTTTTCCGCCCTATTTTCACACAAAACGAAACTACTCTGCTGCTGTGCGCACCTGAGACTGTTACTGAAACTGTGCTTTATGCTGGACAGTATTTATTTATAATGAGTTGTTCAGAACGCGGTAATCGAATACGGTTTTAATGACAATTACAATATGAAACGGTAATACTAACCGCGGGGAATTTTATCATGATTTATCGTCAAACACGTTACATCCCTACAGAGAAACAAGGTGAACACAACATCAACATTCAATACTGGACGAGGGAGAACTGAACAGGCTTGAACTAAAGTAGGGTAGTTAATGAGGGACAGACAGGTGCTGAGGGTTAACTGATAATTGACTAATGAACTAATACACTAATGACAACAGGAACAGAACCAAATATAGGCAAACAGGAAGGGAACACAGGCAGACGACAAAACATGAGTCCAATGGGTTGGGACAGTATGTTTCCGACTCTAATATTAAATGATAATACTCCTCTGTGCTCAGCTATGTGGCAAACAATATACTAGTCATTATCAAGAATATCTTAGTGGGCAGTCAAGAATGTCTCATTCATCAGATAACTTTAATAGAGATATGGATGCTGAATGCAGCTTTTCAACATCATAAATGACAGATATTCAACAAGAAATGAAACTTCATGCACCAAAATGCAGCAGAAATGTGTGCAAACATGCATGCACATGAATGTATTTCAATACTCATTAAAATGTGCAATACTCACCAACAAGTAATGACGGCTCATTAATATATAACACATAATTGTCTGACGTGAAGCAATTGTCCAAAGAATAACTGGAGTTCTGGAACAAAAGACATGGCTCAGTTTCATACTTTCACATGAGTTTAAAATGCATACAGTAAAAACAGGACATACCAAGTTACAGCACACTGTATTTCCATCATATGATCTACAGATGAACAGGAGATTTCCATCAACGCCCTCTCTGAGCACAGAGATCCTGTGTGAGCAGTGCTGCTGGAAAAAACAACCGTCAGTGAGCTTTAATGGCACATAAACTACCAGCAACACCTGAAACACTGTTTATATAAATGTTCAATTATGCATAATAAAAGGTGTGTTAATGTAAAAACATCGAAGCTTAACCGGCATTTTGTAGGGATGCACGATATATCGGCTACCATATCGGTATCGGCCGATAAATGTAAATTTTTCTGTTATCGAACCGATAAGAAAATTTGGCCGATATATTAAAGCTGATAAATAATGCATTATTTCAATGCATCCATCAACAGAAGTTACACATTCTGGTTAGCACGTAACTTTAGTTCAAGTTCACTTGTGCATATGTTGTATAAATAGCTGATTAATCTCATATATGATTCGTTTCCTTGAGTTAAATAAGCTGCCAGCAAGCTTCGTTAATCTAGGGTTTTAATGCTTTAAAGTTTAACAACTTCTACATTATTTTTACAACTCTAATAACAATTGGAAAACTCACAGGATTACACTGTGATGATATTACTAGAGAATAACCTGAATTTTTACTTCTTATTCAGGGTTATTTCCATGTAAACTAGTAAAACAGGTTATTTCAATAAACTGATTCTTAGACTCATCAGACTGCTGAATAAACAACTCAGCAAAACCTGATCCTGTGGGAAGGATGAATATCAGAGGTGCTGCATAACCATCTTCTGTCCTTTAATACTTACAGATTTGTCTGAATCTTTGCTTTCATCCTGACATAGAGGCACGTTCACCTAAACAAGGATTCAAACATAGTTCAGCAAACATTAAACATCACAAACAAAACAAACGATGCTGTGCAAATAAGGGATCGTAAGAGAGGTGACGTCTTCATGCTTGCTTATGTTCCACGAGGCATAAACATTACTTTAAAAAGAAAAAACTAGTGCTGTCAATCGATTAAAAAAAATTAACTAATTAATCGCACATTTTTCTGAAATTAATCGCGATTAATCCCACCTAACATTAACGTTTTTAAATATACTTTTATATTGCAATAATTTCACATTCAATCCTCAAATTAATGCACAAACAACATAAAGACAGTATTTTTTTTTATATTTGTTTAATGGCATCTTTTTTTTATGACTGAAGGACAGTATCACTGACACCAATACTACTGATTTCTCTATAAAACTGCCTTTTGGACTGTAGCCTATAGCTATATATAGACTATGATCTATAGCCATTCAACATTACAGTATAATTGAGAGCTATCAATTTTAACATTTATTAGACTTTAAAAAATAACTTCTAATTTAAGTGAACTTAAAACAATCTTCACATAAACCCATTATAATAAATGTCATATTTGTGCATCCTTAAATCCTTAAGGATCCTTAAAGCTGTAAAAGTTATTGATTTCCTCTTTTTTTCTTTTGTCCTGTAACGAACAGTCATCACAGCAGCTGGTTATTAGATTGTTTTGGCTGTTATTTCTTTAAGAGCTGCCGCTGCTCTCTTCACCTTTTCTGACCTACTTCAGGGGCCGGTTGCATAAAAGGTTAAGACTAGTCTTAAAAGTTAGTCATCTAATATTTTTATTTGAGACTGGCCATAATATTTTAAATTGAGTTACATTAACTAAGTAGATTAGTTAAATGCAAAAATAAGACTAATTACCCCTTTGCTAACTGCTAGTTTGTCAAACTTGTTCTTAAGACACAGTCTTAACATAGAGGCTAAGTTTATGCAACTGGCCCCAGGTCTTAAAGTCTCTATTAACTGACCACGACATTGCATGCACGTAGTTTATTTCACGCTTTGATATGAAAGAATACAGGCTATGGCCAGCGCCAATGCAATGGAGGAGCGCGAGCCCAGTACCGTTTCCGCACTCGTTTGACTCGCGCCTGGCGCTGAAGTGAAGTGGAGCGCGTGTCTGAAACGTCTCCCGTTTGATGTGGTCGTAAAGACATTCTGCGACTGAATAAATGCACTTCTTGTCCAGAGAAAAAGTGACAGAAGCAGCAGTTTTGAGTGGGGTGGCCAACCGTAGCCCCGCCCCTGCGTTAATTGCGTAAAATATTTTTAACGCGTTAAACTGAAAAAATTAAACGCCCTAATTTTGACACCACTAGAAAAAACATTTTTCAAATGTCTTGCATTGAAAAAGCTACATTACATAAGTTTTTGCATAATCATTTAAAGTAAAATGTCATCTTTCTCTTGGCAGATGAACTGGGAACCGTTCAGATGTCATTCACAGTCTGAGATCTACTGTATATACATGATGATAAATATGACTGTACCTGATGGGGTTTGGAGGCTTGTGTTGGGCTGATGGAATAGAGGATCTTGGGTCCTCCGACCCAGATGATATTGTTACCAGAGGTTCTGACGAGCTTCACCAAATTAATATTATTGTTTTCAAAAGAAAACCTGGTTATACCTGAAACAGAGAGGCAGACTTAAGTTATAAAGTGTGCAGTGTATTCAAACATTTGTGATTAAAAAGATAGCTAACACTTTATTTTAAGGTGTCCTTGTTACACGTGCTATTATAACAACAATAAATTATGCCAAATTACATGCAAGTAACCCAAAACCAAACCCTAATTCTAATCCAAACCATATAGTAAGTAGATGTAGTTAATTAATCACAGTACAATCAGTACTCAGTACTTAAATGTATAATTACACTGTAACAAGGACACCTTAAAATAAAGAGTAACCAGGTCTATTTTAAAGCGGTTTCTACACATTATTACACAAATGATACACAGAAATGCAGAAGAGACAGCTGAAAGTGTGAGATAAGAGACAGGAGCGGTTTGGGTGGTAAAAATAGAGTTCTGTTCAAATTCGTGAGAAAATGAAGTGAGAGTTTGATACATGAAGATCTGACATTGTTTTATTCCTTTATCCTGGTAACGTAATGTCACTATAAAATGAAACACGGTTAAAAACATGATTTATTCTCAATAAATTCATACTAATTTCATTTTCAACTACTTTTCTTCTCTATTAAAGGCTTGAGTTGACATCAAAATGTACTATTCAATACAAAGTTAAATTACATTTGGATCCAAGCATGATATTAATATCTATTATTTGTCTATTTATTTCAACAAAACATGTATTGGTTAGTCTTTTTCTTGACATGATGATCTTGAGAATAAAAACCGATTAAATATTGAGTAAATGTTAGCTTACCTTCTTTGTTCACCATCACACGAGCATCATAATGTAATTTTGATGAACTAACATATGAAATACAGATAAACAGCACACAAAATAACCTCAAATCCATCTCAACTTGACAGTTAATGTAACGCGGACCTTGAATGTTTGAGTCTGGATCATCGTTGACTTAACTTCCTCTTTAAAGGCGGGGCGATTATTGACTAAGTAATATTTATCTTACTCATGTATACACTCATGATAACAGATGCTTTAATTCTGCTTGTGAAATTTTAATTCTACACTCAGTTTTATAAGTAAAACGCTATTATGTGTTACTGAGGAACTAATTAAACATGTAAGACTGACAAATAACCGACTAAAGCATTTTAAAACCATTGGAATATTTGAAATAGCATTTAAATAAAACAAATTACAGTTTTATAATAAAATAAATTGAATTAAACTAAACTAAAATTAGAAATAACTTGTCCACATCATCATAACGGTAATCATTAACGTTTATTTATTGGTTTTAGCGTTATATTTTAGTGACTAACACACATCAGAAGCGACGAGAACTTGTGAAAAGCAACTAAATAAACTAAGTCTGCTCCTTGATTTTTCGCCATAAATTCATTAATTTTCTTGAAAACCGAAACCAGTTCTTACAACTGCATTTTATAGGACCCCAAAATATTATTTTTTGTGAGTGTGCGCCATCTAGTGTTCTCCAATAGAGATTTAAACATCAAACAAACAGATGCAAAAAAAAAAAAAAAAAAAAAACTAGATCCATGGAAATTATTCATTTTTTTATCTTTCCATCTTATTTTTAAATGTAAGAGCTGGCGTTAACTTGAGTGTGAGGCGATGTTAGCGATCTCCAAAACAGTTCATTGTGCTGCTGGATGTTGTAAACTGTATTTGTATTCAAATTATTTTACATTTATTAACGTACTAATGCACAATTATCTATAAATCTCGATGGAAAATCTCTTCGCGGTTTTTCTCCGTCGATCGCAGAAACACCGATTCTGACAGGATTTTCTCTGAGGTGAACTACTTTTTCTTCACAAACACACATTACAGAGCGAATAAAAACAATACGGAGTTGATGCGGGGTGTCTGGAGCAGTTAATGCGGGATTGCAATCCATTTTATTTTGGCTCCATCCAATTATTAGAACGGTTAAACGTTTTTTTATATATATTATAAAACGGATAGTTCCAGTCCTTGATTCTGATTGGTTGAGCCAAGTTCGAAGCTGTTGTAAATTACTCTACAAACACACACCTTTCTTTAGGTCTGTGTGTTGCTAGGCAACCACTTTATTGCAACCACAACCGTTTCTGAGGAACTACATTGTTTGGCGGAAGAATACTGTTTTTAATATCATTATGTGATTATGGAAGATTATGTCATTATGGAATAACCGTTTTATAAAAGCAAAAAGCCCCGTGAAGCCTGGTTTACAGTGAATTTATAACAGCTAAAGGGGGTTCAGTCTAACAGGTTATAAATTCACTGTAAACAACGGCTTCTTGGTGCTTATTGCTTTAGTAAAGACTTTTACACACAACACTAAAGTAAAGAAAGAAATTTACAGCTCTAATATTTTCTCTCCCGGGTTTTACGGTTGCTATGGTGATCTCGCGCGCTTCTGTTCAAATATATTTTAAAACACTCTTGAAACTGTTTGGTGTTTTTCTAGTGAAGCTAGTAAATTAGTTTGTAAAGCTTCCAGTAATTTTGTGTAAATTCCAAAGATATAAAATCAGAGGACCTGACGTGTGTCACAAGATTAGTGTTGGGAAGTAACTACATTACGTAATTTAATTACAAAATGAATACTGTAATTGTTATTTTACTGTAATTGCATTAAATTGGTCACTTATAAAAATGTTAACAATTACAATGGAGAGGTTTTCACAAACATCCACATACAAATTGAATTGATTTCTTTCATAAATTGCATTGACTGTTCTAAAATATGAAAACACCAATGTTTCAGGAGTTTAGGACACATGCTTATTCAATAACTGTTTTATTTCCTATTTGGGTTCATGTATGCTTTATTTTTTTAAATTAACTTTTTTTCCAAGCCATTGTCAGATGCCAGTGAAATTTAGAAAAGTAATCAAATGTAATCAGTTACATTAATAAAGTAATTGAAATAGTTATACTACTTATTACATTTTTAGATGGGGTAACTTGTAATCTATAACCTTTTACATTTCCAAAGTAACCTTCCCAACACTGGATAAGATAGCACACATAAGATCGCTTGATCTGGAAAGCATCTGCTGTGTACAAACATCTGACAGACGTCAGTTTTACATATAGTCTAAATCATAAACATCTTAAAGACATCTAATAAATGTCTATTTGACATCTGATAGGAAACGTCCTACAGACGTATTGCAGATGAGCAAACACTATAAAAAATACATCTTGCAGACGTCAAATAGACATCTCCGTGATGTACATGTGCATACAAAAGGACGATAAAACGATAACCATTACGATTAATAATCGTTTTAACTCTAAGAGAAGAACGAAGTCCACACAACAATTAACGACACAAAGGGACGATATCGTTGGGATCACGATTACGATTTTTCTTTTCCAGTGTAACTCGAGATCGAGCATAAAACTTATAATAAACAACGTTATTGTCAGTTGGTGTGAATGCTAATACAGTTATCGTTATAGATTCAAGTTTATCAAGCTCATTACATTTAAAAACAACAAATGTTATACCAAGTGCTGTTTAATAACGAGGAAATGCAGTAAGAACAGGTTTAAATAAAATTAGCAAAGAACGCAAACTCATAAAATATTAAATAAAACATGCAAATAAGACCGTAAACAGTCAGATTTAACTAAAGAACCCGGAATAAGCTGTAATTTGACTTTATGCACTTATTTTTCAACACACATCACCATAAATCACAAACACGCGACAGAAGCTAAATGAATTTCAGACTGAGAGAAAACAGATATGGATGACCTTTAGATGATTTTTCAGTGTTTTATTAAATATACAGTAAAAAAAATGTGTACAGATCCATTAATATAATATCCCCCAGCATCAAATATTCTCACGTTTCAGCTGATAGCATCGTGCCAGATAAATGTATCTATGAGATACACTAGATTAACACTCTCACGTGATCCTCCGACGACAGTAAAGGACAACAGTACCGCTGTAACATTATAAAGGTGAGTATTGATTGCATGGACTGGTTTCAGTGGTCAGCACAGTGAAATCGCACACACTGCGCTGTCGTTTGCATTGCAATCTGCCCATAATCGACAAGATTCAAACACATAGGAAGTCTGAACCATAAATGCATTCATAAGGCTCTGTACATAAAAACATTCTCTTGGCATACAGCTCTGTACAAAATCAGATAATAGTATAATGAGCAAGTCTTCTTTCCAAAAAGTGACATACATCACATGTAAAATTGCTTTTATTTTATACAAGGCAACTTGTCGTAGTTTAGAATAAATATTTAACTCTATACAGTGATATTGTACCAGTTATTAACCACTTTATAGTTTCATACAGACATAAAAACTTAAAAAAATACTTTTAAAAGCTGATAATACCTGTTATAATTGTACAGGATAAAACATGACTTAAAACATCTCTAGATTGCATTTGTTCAGAGGCGACGCGTTCGTATAAAACACGCATGCTTATGTCCTACATACACACACCGTGTCTTAGTTTCCGTCTTGCGAAGAGTGTTTTCAGTGATGCGAGTGTGTGTGGCTCACAGCATTAAGCGCATTGAGGGACGCTGTTCTTTCGCGGCGCCCCCTGTAGGCGGCGAATGGGACGGGCCCTCGGAGGGGTCATGCTGCAGGGTCAGTTTATCGGGAGTGTAGTCGTTCCGCTTCAGATCTGACCACAAACACACACAAAACTCATTAGAAAGATTAGATAATTTGGTAACACTTTATAATAACTGCACGCTATGAATCATTAGGTAAGCATTAGTAAATAGTCAGTTCATCCTTTATAAAGCATTGTCCCAACATTAATAGTCATTAGTAAGCAGTTTATAAATACAGCTATAAATGCCTTGTTCTTGATTTATAAGCACAAAGGAGATTTAAAGGCTCAGTTATCTTCCTCCTAACTCAGAAATATTTATTTCAAGATGCAAAAAAATGATACCGTACACTTAAATATTTTAAATTTTTTAATGAAATTGCAGAGTTTTTTTTTTTTTTTTTTACTTTTTTAAAGTGTACAGCTGTACAGTTTAATTTTTTGCATCTTGAAATAAATATTTCTGTGTTCTGTATCCCTCTGTGTTGTGTTTGTTTAACTTCTCTGTTTGGGAGATAAATGAGCCTTTAAATCTTCTTTGTAAATGCTTTATAAGGTATAAATAGTCCTCACTTTAGATGATCTCACAAAAATAGATCGCTGGCAACTACTAAATGTTTTATAACTACATGACTTAATCATGAATTACAGCAGGAATATGTGTTAATAAAGCATTTATTAACACACTGGAGCAATTATTGTGTGTCTAAATAATACGATTTATAAATGTACATTTAAATAGTTTATTAATCATTTACTTACACTTTCTAAATGATCTTATGAACCACTGACAACTCCTAAACTGGTTTGTAAATAACGTAATAATTTAGAAATGTAAATTCTAAATATAATAAATTAATAAAGTATGAAAATAAAATTATTAAACCTAGATATGCTCAAGAACAAAATATTTATAGCTGTATTTATAAACTGCTTACTAATGACTATTAATGTTGGGGCAATGCTTTATAAACTGACTATTTACTAATGCTTACCTAATGATTCATAGTGTGAAGTTATTATAAAGTGTTACCGATAATTCACTTACAAATCAATCAGAACACAAAACTTAGACGCTTAAACTTAAAAAATAAAACTTAAGTAAATGCTGAATTATATTAGGGTTGTGATGGTGAGGAAATTTCCCCACTGGTTAATCGATGTGTGAAAACACCGATAATATCGGTATCGGTTAGTTTGAGTTTTTCTTCTTTCCTCACTTTTAAATAGCTTGTAAAAGCACCGTATGCATTTTATTTTCACTTTCAAGTTAGCAGCAATTCAGCGTTGATTCAATTCAAGCAACAACAAAATGAAACAACAATAAAAGTTAGAACTTTTAACAAAACGGATAAAAATACACCAAGCTACGTGCCTAATATAAAACAGCAAATTACATTGGCTACACAGTTTAAATAGGTATACAAAACTGAAAATCAGCAAACACTGTGGAACCAGTTAAATAAGAAACTTCCAAAATCACCTGAGATTAACGTCAAAAGTTAACAGGCTTTTCAAAATCTGAAATATCGCCAAACATGCTCTTTTGCATTTCGTTTCCAAACTAAATCATCCGCTATCGTCTTGTCTCGCGTGATAAATGAAATCTGATCTGTGATGTGAATGTAGTTCGGTGCGCTGCATTGAGCAGCCGTGCTCAGATTTTAATTCTAGTGTCTGTTCGCTAACTGAACTAAATGATGTTTATTACTATAAAACAATCAAAACGATGGTTGGGGCGGTGTTCAGCGATTAATAAACTCACCTGGAAGTTTGAGTTTTCGGCAGCACGAGTTGCAGTGATGCTTGGCGCGGAAGTTACGAATGGCATCGTCTCCAAGATTCGCAGGGCCAAAGATCATATCATAAGACCTGTTGCAATCAAACATAAAAAAAGAAAATTCATAAACTCTAACACACTATACAAGCTGTGTTCCCACTTTATATTAGGTGGCCTTAACTATTATGTACTTAAATTTAAATTAATCATTTGATACAATGCACTTACACATGTTTTTACATTGTACTTGTATTTAATACCTGCATGCAATTACATCTGTAATGAATTTCTGTAATTACATTCATAATTGCACTGTTGACCCATCACTTTCACCTTAACCCATACCTCCAAACCTGTCCCTAACTTCACCCGTATCCCACCTCAATAGCAGCAAAAGTGCTTTGCAATACAGTATAAATAATAAATACACTGTACTTATTTTTTGATGCAAGTACATAGCAGTTAAGGCCACCTAATATAAAGTGGGGCTCAAGTTGTAACAGAGCTTAGTAGCAGCAGTACAATTCACTAAACGCACTGTAGTTGATTTCATCTGTCAAAAATTAAATTAGGACTGAAGCCGTAAGATCTTAAAATAGGAGTCATTTTGATTCGCGTTTCTCACCCTTTCTCTCCGCTCTTAATGACAGACGGATCTGTCAGTATCTCACCGACCCCTACACAGAGAGAGACACAACTTAATAAAGAACTTTACAGCCATTAGTGAAACAGAACATATAAATGATGTGCCACGTCCTGAGAGACAGCAGGTGCATATGTGTGTGTGTGTGTGTGTGTGTGTGTGGACGTGCCACGTCCTGAGAGACAGCAGGTGCATGTGTGTGTGTGTGTATTACGTCTGACCTCAAAGTGTTTCCCTGCTGTCCGCCACAGTGACCCTCAGCCTGTGTGTGTTTATGTGTTAAACACTATGGTATGAAATGTTCACATAATAAGTTCTTATTTGTTACACTGTTTATTTAAGTTTATATTGTTATAAGGTTTTTATTCTATTTTGATCTTTTCATTGTTATTATATTTCTCCACATATATTTCAAGCTTTGGCAATATTGTATTTTTTACAGTCATGCCAATAAAGCAATATTGAATTGAATTGAATTGAATTGAATTGAATTGAATTGAGAGAGAGAGAGAGAGAGAGAGAGAGAGAGAGAGAGAGAGAGAGAGAGAGAGAGAGAGAGAGAGAGAGAGTTGTTAAGCCCCACGAAAGGCACAAAATCATTATAAAGTGCCATAAATGTTTTGTGCATTATATTCCAAGTGTTCTGAAACCATTCCATAGTGAGGTACAGATGAATGTTTAAGTTCACGTAAACTGACGCATTCGGTTACAACAGTCAGGATGATGAGGAGCGCACAATAACTGAGATTTAAAACTGTCAAAAGAAAAGGCTCAATAAACTAATCGCACAGATTTAATGCACTATGCATCAATATCTTCTCTTTTGTGCTTTGAACATTTCTATGTGACTCTGCTTCAAGCGCATCATTTTGCGCACTGGATGTGCATAAGCACTTTGTGCCGCTCTGTACTTTTCGTATAATATGTTTGTGCAGTGAAAAATTATGAATAGCCTTTTTTTTCTCCTATCATATGTTGCTGCCTTCATTACTGTGCTATACATTTAAAAGAAATGTCTTTTATAAAATCATTGTGCACCCATGATTTTTCTAGAGTAAATGCTGAATTATCCTCTAAACTAGTTTATAATAGTATTTTTGACAGATTATGATTACATATTTTTTTCATTAAAATTAAGTTGCCTATATTTAGCAGATTGTGTTTAACACAGAAAAGAGTGATGATGGGGTCAACACACAGACGTATTCTACATTGATGATAAAAAAAATAAAAAGCGCTGTATCGGATCGGAATCAGCAGATACTCAGAATTTTCAGTATTGGATCGGTTCTGAAGAAATGGTATTGTTGCGTCTCTAATTGGAGCGTGACGTGTGTAAGTGAGACACAAACCCTGCAGGTCGAGCACGAGCAGCTCTCCTCGTGTGTATTCATACGTCCAGTGGCTGAAGGCCAGCATGGTTTCTTCTAGAAGGTTGGTCGGGACGATTTCGTCCCCGTTGTTGTTATTAAACTTGCGGAAGTCTCCAGTGATGCACTCCTCGATGGCAAACCACTGACCGGCAGAGTGACAGTAGAGCAGGAACACCTCCAGAAACCTGCACAAACACACTCCGCTCTCAGCAACACACTCGAACGCATCTGTAGGTGTGTGCGCATGTGTGTGTGTGTGTGTGTGTGTGAGAGCGAGCGAGCGTGTCTGTGTGAGCGAGCGAGCGTGTGTGTGAACGAGCGAGCGAGCATGTGTGTGAGTGAGTGAGCGAGCGAGCATGTGTGTGTGTGTGTGTGAGTGAGTGAGTGAGCGAGCGAGCATGTGTGTGTGTGAGTGTGTGTGTGAGCGAGCGAGCATGTGTGTGTGTGAGTGAGTGAGCGAGCGAGCATGTGTGTGTGTGAGTGAGCGAGCGAGCGAGCGAGCATGTGTGTGTGTGAGTGAGCGAGCGTGTGTGAGCGTGCAAGCGAGCGTGTGTCTGAGCTTGTGTGTGTGTGTGAGCGAGCGAGCGAGCGAGCATGTGTGTGTGTGAGTGAGTGAGCGAGCGAGCGAGCATGTGTGTGTGTGAGAGAGCGAGCGTGTGTGAGCGTGCAAGCGAGCGTGTGTGTCTGAGCTTGTGAGTGTGTGAGAAAGCGAGCTTGTGTGTGTGTGAGCGAGCGGCGTGTGTGTGTGCGAGCGAGCCTGAGCGCGTGAGCGTGCGTGTGTGTGAGAAAGCGAGCGTGTGTGAGCGTGCAAGCGAGCGTGTGTGTCTGAGCGTGCGTGTGTGTGAGAAAGCGAGCTTGTGTGTGTGAGCGAGCGAGCGTGTGTGAGCGTGCGTGCGAGCGAGCGTGCCTGAGCTTGTGAGTGTGTGTGCGCACGAGCGAGCATGTGTCTGAGCTTGTGAGTGTGTGTGTGAGCGAGCAAGCGTGTGTGAGAAAGCGAGCTTGTGTGTGTGAGCGAGCGTGCGTGTGTCTGAGCTTGTGAGTGTGTGAGCAAGCAAGCGAGCGTGTGTATGTGTGTGCGATCGAGCGTGTGTGTGCACGAGCGTGTGTGTGTGTTTTTGTGACAAATGAGGACATAGATGTGTATAATAACAAGGGTATAACAGGTATTACAAGGAGAAGGTGACTTTTCAGGATATTACTCCATGTCCCCACTTTTCAAAACGCTTATAAACCACACAGAATGGAGTGTATTGAAAATCTGAAATAGCAGAAAGTCTCCTGTAAGGGGTAGGTTTAGGTGTAGGGTTGGTGTAGGACAATAGCACATACAGTAAGTACAGTATAAAAACCATTACGCCTATGGGATGTCCCCACTTTTCACAAAAACAAACGTGTGTGAGTGTGAGTGTGTGAGTGTGAGTGTGTGAGTGTGTGTACCTGGGTGAGTATGGGATGGTTTTGGGTCTGATCTGGTTGAAGGCAAACGTGAGTTTCTGAGCTGCTCTCTGCTGCTGAATTTCCTGTTGACAACAGAAACACAAACACGTGTTCAGTGGAGTCTCACACAGACATCAGCGCTCGTTCACTCATCCGGGACGATGCTAAATATGGGTTTAAATGGGGTAAAGAAACTTATGAGATTGAGCCACAATCAGAAGGGTTTGAGTAGGGCTGGGCGATTTGTCCGATTTTATCGATTAGTTCGAATTTAATGTTTTGCCAGGATTTAATTTTTTATAAATTGAGGAATTATGATTTTGAATAGAAATATTACCAAACATTAGAATTAGACACTTTGACAATATGCCAATGATAACAGTAAAGAGAAAAGACACGCTCACATCGCGAGGTGCTATTCACACAGAATGTGCTTTTGTGTTATAAAGATGCAACGCAGACAGTGGAAGAGAGTAAACATGCAAGAAGATGGGAGTGAACTTCTTTTAACTCAAGCGCTTCATTTATAAAGCCGTTTCATGCATGAGACGTGAGCGCGACAGTCAAACGCGTCCATGTTTACATAGAAAAACTATGAAAAAGCAGCGCAATCGAATAAAAAACCTGTGAAGAACTGCTGCTGTGTGTCTGATATTTCACGTTTGCATCACGGTGACAGACTGAAAGCTGCTGTTCATTGCTTTTACAGAACATTTATAGTTAATAATAGTTAACCTTGACTTTTGAGAATTTTTAAAAGCATTTTCCTCGTATTATTTCTGTCATATAATATGTATAAGGCAAGTTTGTACAAGATGTAGTTGTAGTCCATGAATCTTTTCTGCAAAGATATTTAACAAGTGATTTGTTAAACATTTACATCATGTGTGCTGCACTTGGAATAGAATTTTCTTTAACTTACAGGATTAATAAAGAATTTGTATTTTTTTTTTTTAAAGTTGACTAGTTAAAAATCGAGAATCGGTCAAACGTTCTGAGATTTTTTTGCCATGTCGCCCAGCCCTAGGTTTGAGTAGTTTGTAGTGTAACCGCTAAGGACCGCCTACTCACCTGTCAATCAAGCACTGCACTAAAACATGTAAGCTAAAGCAGAATTTATATTCCTGATGTCACGTCCCATTTTACTAATCATTTTAAAGTATGAAATGTAAATTCATATCAGAAGTTACTCAACAGTAAAAAAAATAAAATAAAATAAACTGCAAATTTCAAATATAATGCAGTAATCAACACTTTTCATGATTGATTCATCTTGGCAGCTGTTATAAAAACGCAGTTAAAGTTAGAGTTCCACATGTAAAGCTCATTTCATATGCAAGGATGTTAGCCAATCACATTAGGGGGCGTCTCCACTGAAGTCTCCAGAAGACACGCCCCGTCAAATCAGATGCTGAACTCAGAGTAGAAAATGACCATTTACATCTGAATTATGAATTTAAAAAAAATCATACTAAGGTTATAAGGAAACATTTAAAAATAACCTAAAAAATTAATTTCATGACACCTTTAAAAATTCATACTTTTCCAGTCATTCAATGCATTTAAGCTCCGCCCCTGCAGCACACACTCATACACCTTCACTTTTGTGAGCCACGCCCACATCTCAACATCCAATCAACAACTGGTGCATAGAATGTAGAAGCCCTACATTTTTCTTTTGTTAATCTGTCACTCAAAAGTCTGAATATGCACTTTAAAATGTGTAATTAAATTACAGTTATGAAAATGTTAACAATTACAAAAGGGGTTACATCTGAATATTTTCACACACACCCACATACAGATTTAATTGATTTCTTTCATAAATTGCATTGACTGCTCTAAAATGAGACACCAATGTTTCAGGAGTTTAGAAGAATACATGCTTATTCGATAACATTTTATAACGTTATTTGGGTTTATATCTATACCGTGTGTATTATTTAAGACTTAACTTTTTTCCATGTCATAACTGTGCAAAGATTTGATTTCAAAAACAATCATAGCTACTAATCTATTTCTTATGATTTTAAATCTGTATTTCCACGATTCCTACATGCTGTGTTTTAGAGAGTGTGTGTTTGTGTGTGTGTGTGTGTGTGTGTGTGTGTGTGTGTGTGTGTGTGTGTGTGTGTGTGTGTGTGAGATCGTACCCTGAGACAGAGGTGCAGGACGGTCTCCTCTCTGTAAATGCTCTGCCAGGTGTTGACCACCTCGGGCAGGAAGGACTTGACGATGTACAGGTGTCCAGGCTTGAGGATGTCGTACTCGGACCAGGTGCAGAGCACCTTCAGCGCCCGCCGCAGGCCTCCACCCATCTCCTCCTTACTGAGGAACTCGATCTTAGCGCAGAGACCGCGCTGAGTCCACGACGACATGCTGTTGTTGATGCTGTTGGGAGAGCTCTCCTCCAGACGGTACACGGTCACCGGCTCACCTGTACGACACGCAAACACCAGAACATCACGCTTGAACACACGACTGACCTCGCAATCACACAATATCACCAAACAAATACACCGTAGGGCTGGGCGGCGCGAACTACATCTTACATCAAGCAATTCTGTGTCACGTTTTGTGGTTGGAAATTTAATGAAAAATGGTTCTGATTGTAAAACAATCATGTGATGATAAATCTTTATTTGACCTTCTACCTCTTGCACTCTTTATTCTAATCCTAGTTTATCTATTTGTTTTCCTATTAGTTTTATATTTAAAAAAAAAACACTTGACCCTCGAACACTTGCACGTCTAACATTAGCTTTCTGTATTCTTTTTCTATTCTATCTACTTGTTTTGTTTTTATTGTATGTATGCGTGTGTGTCATATACACATACATATGTGTGTGAATAAATATAAAGCTGAATAAATCATCTTTCCATTGATGTATGGTTTGTTAGGATATGACAATATTTGTCTGAGATACAACTATCTGAAAATCTGGAATCTGAGGGTGCAAAAAAATCTAAATATTGAGAAAATCACCTTTAAAGTTGTGCAAATGAAGTTCTTAGCAATGCATATTACTAATCAAAAATGAAGTTTTGATATATTTACGGTAGGAAATTTACAAAATATCTTCATGGCACATGATCTTTACTTAATATCCTAATGATTTTTGGCATAAAAGAAAAATGTATAATTTTGACCCATACAATGTATTGTTGGCTATTGCTACAAATATAGCTGTGCTGCTTATGACTGCTTTTGTGCTGCAGGGACACATATGTAAATGATAATGTCTATTTTTTGTAATCCATTGAATTTAGTCTTTTACAAACAAAAGGCGCTTCATCTGATTTAATTATTTTTGGTTTATTTGGAATTTGATGGATGCAAAGCAAAAATCAGCTGATTCATATCAAATGTACAACAGAGTAAAAACAGATTCACGAGTTCAAAACTAAAGATTTAAAACAGTCAGACTGATATTATTAAACAGAGATCAGATTGATTGAAGTTAAATAGATTGTTATTGAACTGAACAGAATCAACACTGAACTGAACTGAACTATATTGACACTATTGTCTTTTTAGAGCAGCTTTATTTCAGGGTTTCTGTGGGTCTTAAAAAGGTCATTAAAAGTCTTAATTGACCCTTCCACAAATTAAGGCCTAAAAAGTCTTAAATCAGAGCAAAATTGTAGCATTAAATGTTGCATGAACTGCTACAAATGAGTTTCCTCAGTATTTTTGTCTTGTTTTCCAGTACATTTGTGTCCCTGCAGCACAAAAGCAGTCATAAGCAGCACAGCTATATTTGTAGCAATAGCCAACAATACATTGTATGGGTCAAAATTATCTATTTTTCCTTTTATGCCAAAAATCATTAGGATATTAAGTAAAGATCATGTTCAATGAAGATATTTTGTAAATTTCCTACCATAAATATATCAAAACTTAATGTTTGATTAGTAATATGCATTGCTAAGAACTTCATTTGGACAACTTTAAAGGTGATTTTCTCAATATTTAGATTTTTTTGCACCCTCAGATTCCAGATTTATAAATAGTTGTATCTCAGCCAAATATTGTCCGATCCTAACAAACCATACATCAATGGAAAGATTATTTATTCAGATGATGTATAACTCTCAATTAAAAAAGAAAAAAGAAAAAAAGAAAGACCCTTATGACTGGTTTTGTGCTCCGGGGTCACAAATATCCAAACATCATTAAAATCAAGATACATTTAATGAAGATGCAAAAGTCTTATTTTCTGAGAAATTGAACAAAATGAAGTGAAACAAGAACAAATCTGTCAATGGGGGATGAAAACGTTTTCCCTTTGAATTAAGCTGATTTTTCATGATCTCATTAGCAGATATTAGTTTTTGTTTTAAATCAAACTAATTTTATTTATTTCTCAGAAAACAAGACTTTGTGTTTTGTAATTTTGCTTCTTCAGTAAATGCATCTTGATTTAAGAATATTTAGACATTCGCACATTTGTCTGACATTTTAAGATCACTACATGTTTCTGTAAAAATTAGTGCTGCCAAACAATTAATCGCTATTAAATCACACCCAAAATATGTTTTTGTTCAAATATTATGTGTATACTGTGTATATTTATTATGCATATGCATAATAAATAAATAAATAAATATATAAAAATGCACACTCATGCATATACTTAAGAAAAATTTTACTATGTTTATATATTAAATATATTTGTGTATAATAAATTATATGAATATAAATATATACATGTAAATATTTTCAAAATATATACTGTATGTGTGTGTATTTATTTATATGTACATAAAAAATATACACAGTACACACACACATATATTATGTAACTTATTTTGGATGCGATTAATCGTTTGACAGCACTAGTAAAAATCAATCACTACCGTCACGCCGCCCAGAACTACATGATATACAGCAAAGCCTGATGGGACAGAGAGAGACAGGAGGGCAGTGTTGTGTCTTACCTCTAGGGGGCACTGGGGTGAATGGAATACTCTGAGACAACCGCATCAGGTTATTACGCTCCACCGCTAATACACACACACACAGGGCTGATGTCAGTAAACGTCACAGGAGCCAATGCCACACACCTGCTTCAAACCCACACCACCGCGCCTCGGCCCTCTAAACATTACAGTCTGTGTTTGAGCGAGGCGTCGTGGGTCGGGTTCGAATCAGGACACGTTTGTGTTTACATTAGACGGAACGACATAAAACTGACCTGAATACTGATAACTCTCCATGGGCTTGAACGGAGAACCGATCGCTGGTCCACAGACACACAGAGCAAAGAATGAGCAGAACAACACACAAAATACCATGGTATTACCGTGCTCTTGATGCTATGAGTGGAGTGCAGTACTGTATGTGTAAGTGCAGCGCTGAGAGAGACCAGCAGGGGTCAGACTTACAGTCCTTACGTGCCCCCAGGTGTGCGTGTCGCCCGGCGTACAGACCTGCTGCTCACACACACACACACACACACACACAGCAGTCAGACTAAAGCAGGATCAGTTCAGCTGTCATCAGACGATCATTAGATGTGATGA
This sequence comes from Onychostoma macrolepis, assembly GCF_012432095.1. NCBI lineage: Eukaryota > Metazoa > Chordata > Actinopteri > Cypriniformes > Cyprinidae > Onychostoma > Onychostoma macrolepis. The sequence goes on along the minus strand of NC_081172.1, from coordinate 1,085,890 downwards.
AACACTCACTGTTTGAGATGTCGTCTCCTGGACTCCTGAACAACAGAGAAACAAACAAGAAAATCACACGTTTGTTTATCTATATCAGTGAGCGCATCTCACACACTTGCAGTATTTTTATATCAGGTTAATGATTTTTTTTTTTCTATGTCCTAACCCAAAATCACCCCTCACATAAACCTGTTCACTAGATTTATGCATTAGGAAGATGTTTTTATCCAAAGCAACTTGCATTGCACTTAAGGTACACTGTTTTATCGGCTCATAAATGTGACCACAAAACCAGCCATAAGGGTCCATTTTTTTAAATAAATAAGCTTCCCATTGATGTATGGTTTGTTAGGATCGGACAATATTTGAAAATCTGGAATCTGAGGGTGCAAAAAAATCTAAATATTGAGAAAATCACCTTTAAAGTTGTTCAAATTAATTCTTAGCAATGCATATTACTAATCAAAAATGAAGTTTTGATATATTTATGGTAGGAAATTTACTAAATATCTTCATGGAACATGATCTTTACTTAATATCCGAATGATTTTTGGCATAAAAGAAAATTCAATAATTTTGACCCATACAATGTATTGTTGGCTATTGCTACAAATATACCTGAGCTGCTTATGACTGCTTTTGTGCTGCAGGCTCACAAATTCCCTGGGAATCGAACCCACATCAACGTTTAACCATGAAAACACAATCACTTTATTTGTTGTCAACCTCAAAACACACAGATACTCACAGTTTGCTGGATTGTGCTGATTTGCCCTGAGAAAGAAAGACAGAGTTACGGCGAGTGTGAATGCTGTTTCTCTGAAACGCTGTGTTTGTGTCGTTGTGTGTTTGACTGACCAGCAGCAGATCCTCATAATGAGAGACGTCCTCCAACGACACACGTGTCCTCTCCTGCTTCCCGAGCGCTGAAACACACAGAATGGTTTCACTAGGGATGGAAATCACCTCACGATCCGAAAACAATTCTTGATCTATATTTTTTCCTAATTAATTCATCTTTAAAACTTTACATTTTAACCAGAATTGCAGTTTCTATGCTTCTTGTTTATAGCTGGAGTCTCTGTGTGTCAGTGCTGCCATCTTAAAAATAGGGTGCGAAGCTTCACTGGTTTCACGATTCAATTCAATTACGATTCATCACGTCAACAATTCAACTCCACGATGCGTCACATTCTCAATTTTCAATATCACTGCCGACAGCTACATTACTTTTTTATTATTATATAAGCAGGCTACTTTTTTAAATACTTATTTTAAAAAAAGTGTTCCTTAAGTATCTGAAAGTTTACAGATAATAGTTATGAGTTTTTCCTCATCATTATTGCTGTTTGATTATTACTGTTGAGATCATAGACACTGGCAGCTTTAAGGCTGCATTCACACTAATGCACAGATCTATTTCCACATATCAGATGTTTTGTCCTGCTCCGCATGTAAACACAGTCAGTTATGCTTTCAAAGTATTCGGAAACGCAAGTGCATTTAACCGCAGCCACAATCAACCTTCAGGACAAACAAACACAAAGCGCACGTGAAAGTCTGTCAGTGTGTGAGCTGTGTGCATCTAATACATACTGCATTACAAACGGCAGAAATGAAAGCATATCTACAGTAAAACATTGAAATAATGGTGATTAATTGGCAAGCAATGCACATGTGTTTCACAAACGCATTATTTTCAGCTTTATATTTGGTATATAGTACAGTCATCTGTAAATATTTAAATTTTCTTAGGGTTTTTTTTTTTTTCCATTGATTTCATTGAGTCCCTAAAATAAAAAATAAGAAATAAATAAATACAGACATGCACACAAGAAACTTTTTCGTGCCCTCGAGAAACTATTCACATGTGCATGGAAATGTTTTGCACGCTTAATTTCTAGTTTTATATAACCTGTTTCCTTTGTGCATCACTGCATCTTACTATGAATAAAATGTTAGGGATAGACATGAATTACCAGACATCTACCTGCTCAAAATTTTGCTTTTCTTACAGTAGTACCTCTAATATCAAGGCCTAATGTCCAATTCAACACATCGTCGTCTGTGGTGGCGGAGAAACCATGACATGAAGTAAATGGGCTAACAGTATAAAATTTGCCAAGTTCAAGGGTCTATAAAAAAAGACTGGTACTGTAAAAAAGTGTTTTAAGATTTGGCTTTCATTGAGGCAGTATGCCCTGTGTGCATTGGCCTATATACTTTAGTTTAATGGTTTCTTGTGCACACATTAAAGTCTGTATATATTTTAGTTTTTGCAAAGATCCTTGAGGCTAATTAATACGGTGCTAAAAATATAGTGAGAAGAAACCCAAAATGCTTATAACCTGTGCACGAAAAAGTGCACCTTTGTCGTATTTGACAATAAAAGAATGACTAAACAGCTGCCATGAAACCTCACTTCTTGCACGATGAATTTATTTTTATAACATTTGTAATTTTCTATTCTAAAAAAAAAAAAAACGAAATAGGGGCAATAAAATATTTTTCCCGTACTCTGCTTTCTCTTTTCCAGACCTGAAAAATAATTCCATACTTTTCCAAACCCGTAGGAACCCTGTAGTTTTAACGCATGACTAAATCAAGAGAAGAGTGTGTAACTGCGTTCAGTGACCAGCAGGTGGCGTTTGTGCTCATGATGTTGTCAAGAACTGCTAAATCAGGGTTAATGTTTAAAGTGTTGTGTTGCATAACGTTTACACTCACTGGACTCTGGATGCAGGAACGAAGGGTTTCTGTCGAACTCGGTGAAACCGGCGTATGAGTTCACCGTCCGCATGTGACCCTGCGCCGCCGCCTGCAGAAACACACCGGAATGAGCCAAACCAGAGAAACATCATCTTTAACATTCAGAAAACTACTCACCACATCACGAGCCTTTCTGGAGGGACTCGACTGCCGGCCGCTCACAGCAACCTCTTTAGGGAACGACCTCTGACCCTCAGGATCATCCTTGTGACCTTTGGAGAAAAAAAAAAAGTGTTCAAAGCATTACAGACCAAACCACATTGACATTTACGCTGCATTCACACTGGCACAAAATCTGATTTTTTGCTCACATCTGACACAGATCGGAATTTGTTGCACAGGTGTAAACTAAAATCTGCACAAGATCCAATTTTTCGCATCCGATCTGGGCCACTTCCAAATGTGGATTTTAATCGGATGCATATCCGATATCTGGACATCTGACCTACAGTCAAACCAAAAATGATTCAGAGATATAATTTTTGATATTTTTTTACTAGTGGGTGCAGGACACTGTCACATATTACACCCAAAAATTCTTCATACAGTGGACTACCAGTAAAATTTGGGACCAAAAATGATTCAGACACTTTGAGCTGAGCATGTTTTGCTTCAGTGTTTTTTCTTTAATTGCTAATGTGACCTTTTACACACAGACTGAACAAAATGAAGCGTTGCTTGGTAATTGGTTGAGCTAAATTGGTTTTATCTAATTGTGTTCTTAAATTTAACAGCTGACAGCTATTCAACCCAATTCATTACATACCTTTCTATCAAAGTTATCTGATGTTATCAAGATCAATTTGTTCTGACACAGTTTAACTCTGAGTTCTCATATTTTATTACCATTTTCTAAACTATAGTGAATAAACTGTAATAATGTGAGAAATGTTGAAGGCGTGATATCAAATGATATCATCTTGGCGCTACTTTATTTCGCTAGAATTGTACTTCTAACGAGCTGTAGATAAAATAGCCCAACAAATGATCTTTATCTTTATCCGTTCAGTCAGAATTTGTGCTGTAAAACATCTATGACAGCCGCTGTCCATGCTGGCAAATAATAACGTCCACTCGATGTGAATTATATGTGACACTGGAGCACAAAAGCAGTCATAAGCAGCACAGGTATATTTGTAGCAATAGCCAACAATACATTGTACGGGTCAAAATTATACATTTTTCTTTTATGCCAAAAATCATTAGGATATTAAGTAAAGATCATGTTCCATGAAGATATTTTGTAAATTTCCTACCGTAAATATATCAAAACTTAATTTTTGATTAGTGATATGCATTGCTAAGAACTTCATTTGAACAACTTTAAAGGTGATTTTCTCAATATTTAGATTTTTTGCACCCTCAGATTTTCAAATAGTTGCATCTCAGCCAAATATTGTCCGATCCTAACAAACCATACATCAATGGAAAGATTATTTATTCAGATGGTGCATAAATCTCAATTTCACAAAACTGACCCTCATGACTGGTTTTGTGGTCCAGGGTCACATATAAATAATTTTAATAGCACAGCCATTGTGCATATGTGCATAGTGAAGCGATCACTGCAGACAATTATTTTGGGTGGTAGTAAACGCAGCCATTGGATACCAGTCGTGTGTAAAGTGAATGTAAACAGGCGGTCAAAAGATCGGATCTGTGCAGTGTAAACATAGCCTTAGTCACATTCATCAGTGGATTACAGTCACCCTGTTAAACGCTTCCCTCCGAAGACACTTGAGATTTAACAACCCGTCACTAACCAATCCCTTAACCAGCACCAGCCCGGGTTAGTTTAATCTACCGGACACACACTGTATTCACTCCCGAGGAACATTTAGTAAAGAGCAACTGGTTGAGATGAAACCACCGCCAGAGGTCACCCGTCTCACCCTCCCTAACACACAGGGGCATGCGAATGGGGTGAGGGTCAAGGGTCACGTTAGGCCAGCGGTGGACCGAAGCCAAACCTCCGCTCCTCTGCCTGAGTCTGTTCAGAGCACGTCTGCAGCGGCCGTCTCTCTGGAAGCGCTGGGGGCCCCGGGGCCCGAGGGAGGGGGCCAGAGGCAGGGGTGTGTTTCTCTCGGGCGGGTCGTCTTCGTCGTCAGCGAAGGCGTAATTGACATATCCCTCACGCTCAGGATCACTCACAAACACCACTGGAGGGACTCCATCACGCCTCTCATAAACACCCTCCTCTTCCTCCTCATACTCACCCACGAAGGCCCCAAACTCCACTGCGAAATGCGACGGCTCCGTGTGCGTGTCGGTGAGCTGCGACGGCGTGCTGACGAAGAACGTGGCTGGGGCCGGATCCGACCTCGATCCGACCTCGGGGCTCACAGGAAGCCCCGCCCCCTGCAGCGCTTGGTCCTTGGCTCCGCCCCCAAACAGAGACTCCGCTATGCTGGCGGTGGGAGGCAGGAATCCCACGCTGCACCGCACCAGCGCGCTCGACTTCGAGTGTCCCGTGACATCGGGCCCCAGATTCTTGGAGACACTAAGTTCACGCGTGATCTGGTTGTGCACTTTGCTAGCCTCGGACGCTCGCTGCGCCGTTAGCGCTTTTAACGTGTCCACGGTGAGCGCTGATAGATCCTGCAGGTGTCCGATTTGAGAATCCAGCGTGTGCAAAGAGCGCTTGATGAAGTTCACCTTGTTTCCGACCTCCTTCAGCTGCACACACATCGTTTCCACCCTAAAAAGCAAACAAACAGTTAACTCTTTCCCTGCCAAACATGGAATTTTACATGATGTAAGCATATGCAAATGAAAAATAATGCGATCAACAACACTAACCGCAAATAAATGAAAACTGCCTAATGTTACCGAGTGAAATGTGGATCCAGAAAGTGTTAAAGCTTTGGGATACTGATGGAAGCCATCTACTGCATCTTTGCTTTGATAATATTTCTCAATATGATCCAGATGTAGTATTTGATAAAAATGCTATTTTCTCAGCTTTTTGCTCAAAATGTTACTTTTTTTTTTATGAAACCTACCTTCATTCAAGTGTTGATAAAAAAAAAAGCAATGCTTGAAGCTAGAATAAAACGGATTTTTTTAGTTTTAAAGTAAAGGGTCTGATCTTTATTTTGATATATTGCATGTTCAGATATGCATACAACAAAATATTCTGGGCGCCATGAAATTTTGCTGAAAATCAGCAAAAACGCTGGCGGTGCCTGGTAACTTTTTTTCAAAAACGCTGGCGGGGATAGAGTTAAACAAAATTCAATTCAATTCTCATTTGTATAGCACTTTTCACTAAGGCTGCACGATAAATCGAAATGAAATCACAATCGTTATTAGCCAAAAGCTGTGATTGTCAGTGAAGCACGGTTCTGTGATCAGTAGTAAATCTCCATCCGAAGGCCAGAGAAACTCCAAATACGCCTCGCAGAAGAAAGCAAGGAAATCCCTATCGCTGCAGATGAATAAACAGAAGATTTAACTGCTTTAATTCAACGTGACTAATAAACACACGACTATGACAAAATATGGTTTATCTTAGTTCTTATTATTATAATAAAGTATATAATAATGCAATGCTAATCGACATGAAAGCATGGAGATTTACTACTGATTACAGAACCGGCTTTACTGACGTGATGTGCATGACTATCGCATGTGATTTATCGTGCAGCCCTACATTCACAAATCATATTGTTTCAAAGCAGCTTTACAGAAAGTACAGCGGTGGCCAAAATTATTAAAACACTAGTATCTTCAGCAGCTAAAAAATGGTTTCAAGTCAGTTATTTCTATCTTTTACTGTAGTGTGTCAGCAGGAAATATCAGTTTACATTTCCAAACATTCATTTTGCCATTAATTGTAATAATCCAGTGAGATTTTTGAGATCTGATCTGATCATCATCAGTCTGTCTGGAGTGACATGAAGAAACAGAACAAACTGAGACTAAATCCAGAAGAACTGACGCTTCAAGAAAGCTACCTGCAAAGTGCTGTTAAAAGTTTTAGGCACTTGTGTAAAAATGCTGTCAAAAATATATATATATATATTTTTTTTTTAATCAATTAACTTCTATGAACTAAATGAAATCAACATTTGTTGTGAGCATCCTTTGTGTTTAAAGCAGGTTTTGTCCTCTTGAGCAGAGTTCCTCAGGAGCTTCGCAGGTGGCTTTCTTGAAGCGTCTTGGAGAGACAGTTCTTTTGGATTTATAAATGGAACAAATAAGTCCTGATATTAATTAGATTGTATTACTAGCCTCATAATAATAATCTCTGACAATCGTCGATACATCATACTATCGTCTATCAGCACAACCCTATTCTGGACCCAGATGCATGAGCATGTCGTTCATCACATCGTTCTTACCTGTCGGATGTGAGTCTGATTCTCTCTTCGCTCCCCGAGTGAAACTGATCATCTTTCTCATGGAAGTACGTCTCCACACACTGCTCCTCGAAATCGTGCAGCTTCTTCTGGTCCTCCTCGGTCAGGAAGAGCTCTGAAAAACAGCAGGACAGTCAAAGCGCTGACAGAGCAGAGCAGAAGCGTCTGCGCGAGCGGAGAGGTGCATTACTTGGTCCGTAGGCGCTGCTGTCCTTCTTCCTCTTCCTGCAGATGGACGACAGCACAGACGCCACGTGGCTGAGCAGAATCAGCGGCGGCGGAAGGATGGGCTTGTCGTGGTACGCCATGATGAAGTGGTAACGCTGGTATTTCCACACCAGGTTGGATATGGACTTCACCTGCATGTAGACGTTACTGCGGAGAGTAGTAGCATGTATTCATTTAATGCCATGTAGTGTTAATTTCGTTAACGAAAACTACAACCCGAATTCCGGAAATGGGACATTTTTTAAATTTGAATAAAATGAAAAGACTTTCAAATCACATGAGCCAATATTTTATTCACAATACAACATAGAGAACATAAATGTTTAAACGGAGAAATATTACACTTTTATCCACTAAATGAGCTCATTTCAAACTTGATGCCTGCTACAGGTCTCAAAAAAGTTGGCACGGAGGCAACAAAGGGCTGAAAAAGCAAAACATTTTGAAAAGATTCAGCTGGGAGAACATCTAGCAACTAATTAAGTTAATTGAGATCAAGTCTGTAACATAAAAGGGATGTCTTAGAGAGGCAGAGTCTCTCAGAAGTAAAGATGAGCAGAGGCTCTCCAATCTGTGAAAGAGTGCGTAAAAAGATTGTGGAATGCTTTAAAAACAACAAAAAGGGAGTCCAAATTTGATATTCTTGTTGGAAATGACGGACGCCGTGTCCTCCGGGCTAAAGAGGAGGGAGACCTTTCAGCGTTCAGGTCAAAAGCCAGCATCTCTGATGGTATGGGGGTGCATAAGTGCATACGGTATGGGCAGCTTGCGTGTTTTGGAAGGCACTATGAATGCTGAAAAGTATATAAAGGTTTTAGAGCAACATATGCTCCCCTCCGGATGACGTGTATTTCAGCAGGACAATGCAAAACCACATACTGCAGCTATTACAACAGCACGGCTTCGTAGTAGAAGAGTCCGGGTGCTGAATTAGCCTGCAGTCCAGATCTTTCACCTATAGACAACATTTGGAGCATCATTAAACGAAAAATACGTCAAAGACGACCACGAACTCTTCAGCAGCTAGAAACCTATATCAGGCAAGCATGGGACCAAATTCCAACACCAAAACTCCAGAACCTCATAACCTCGATGCGCAGATGTCTTCAAACTGTTTTGAAAAGAAGAGGAGATGCTACACCATAGTAAACATGCCCCCGTCCCAACTATTCTGGGACCTGTAGCAGGCATCAAATTAGAAATGAGCTCATTTTGTGCATAAAATTGTAAAACTTCTAAGTTTAAACATTTATGTTATCGAAGTTCTATTGTGAATAAAATATTGGCTCATGTGATTTGAAATTCTTTTAGTTTTAATTTTATTCAAATTTAAAAAACGTCCCAACATTTCCGGAATTCGGGTTGCATAACGAAAAATGTTCATTGACCAGCTTTTTTCCCATGACTAAGACGAGACGACAATAAGGTCAATAAACGATAACATGACTATATCAACATGCAATTTCGTTTACGGAAAAAAACGAGACTAAAGCTATACTAAAATACTTTTTGACTAAAACTAGACTGAAATGATGAAACTTTTAGTCGACTAAAACTTTATAGGATAAAGTTAACTAAATATGATAAAAATTAACAAGGACATTTAACACGGGACTAAGACTAAAATTGAAAATAGCTGACAAAATTAACACAAATGCCATGTCAGCCTCTTAGGCGATTTTCACGGCAAAAACAATTAAAAAAATTCAAGTATAACAAATGCAATAAAATCCAGCAAACAACAAACACGTTATATTACACAAGATTTTTAACACTAACATATGAATCAAATTCTAAAACTTTTACTGGCAAAATTATACTAAACTCTTTAAGTGAGTTCACTTCATAAAAGAGTTTTCTACATGTATTAAAAGTTGGACAGTCCAATAAAATATGTTTCACTACTATGGAGAAACGGCACGGTCAGTTACGCTGACCAGCACCACAGACACAGTGTAAAGCGGTACGGGTCACTCACTTGAAGAAGGCGATGAGCAGGTTCACCATGAGAATATACTGGACAAACAGATAGACGGCCTGCAGCAGCGGCGTCAACCACACACCCGTCGCACACAGCGCCTTAGCGTGATCCTCACTCGAGTTCGCACACACTGCCAACACACACACACACACACACACAGTCAAACCAAAAACTATTCAGACACCAGATATAACTTTTGAAGTTAAAGTTAAGTACTTTGAAAAGCTTTAAAAGATAGATAGACAGACAGATAGATAGATAGGTTGCTAGGGTAACCGGGGTGGTTGCTAGGGTGTTGCTCAAGTTCACACACACTGCCAACCAGTGTTGGGTGCAACGCGTTACTGTAATTAAATTACTTATCCACTGAAAAAGTAAAGTAAGGGATTACTGTTTATTTTTAGGTAATTTAATTACAGTTACTTATAAAGTACTTGCATCACATACAGTAAATAATTTCAACAGTTCTAAAATCAATATTGAATTTCAAATCTAATTTTACAGTCTATAGATAATTGAATGCAGCGTCTTTAACCCTCTGCGCGCCGATGCGTTCACTTTCAGTTTTTCCTGATTCACAGAGAAGCCTTAAATACTCAGATACAGATAAGACTAAAATCAATCGAATCTAAAAAGGGCCTGCTTTTATTTGTGTACACTGACAACAACAACAAAACATTGTGCTTTTGTAAAACAAACAAAACAAACAGGGTGCACTTTCTGCCGTCTAGGTCTCCGTGAGCAACTTTCTACGCGTCACAAACTCAGCGAATATTTGACACAGAGAAATGAGAAATGTGTCTATAGAAAGCTTGTGTGTACTTTTAAATGAACGAATTCAAATCGAAAACGAATATTCACAAAGTATTTGAACAAATTTTTCCACTCATTTGCACACTGAAGTTAAATGATAGATTTTGAAGACTTCTTTTTGTCAATAAAAACCAAACTTTTGACATTTGACTGCTTTTGTTATTATAAGTGCATTTTTGTGAAAAAAAATTGTATATGATGGAACATTAGTATGGACATTTCTGAACTCGGCATCATCAAATTAAGTAATATTAGGCCTTTTTTGAAAATCATCAGAATTTTTCTCAAGAGTTGGCTGTGAAATATTCATAAAGAAAAAGAAGCTTATTTTTATAAACATTTTTCAGAATCAGAATCAGCTTTATACGCCAAGTGTGTGCAAACAGAATTTGTAGTGATTTTAGGAGCTCTTAGTACACATACATGCATCTATATGAGAACAGAAAAGAAAAATTAAATAAAGCTAGACTAAAGAAATATTTTTTAATAAATAAATAGTAATAATAATAATGTGGTATAAATCTGAAACAGAAGATTTATGTACAGATTTGTGCATATTACATTACATATGCATATTTTTATTTACATAGCTGTATACTGTATTTACATAATTTTAATTTCATTGTTTTCATGTAATGATGAAAACATTGATGAATGATGAAAACAAAGATGAAAACAGATCAAAGTCTCATGACTGAAATCAAAGATTTTAAAGGCAGTGCAACAAGCATCTGATGTAGGAATGCTTTTTACATCATTTTTTTTCATACTGGAGTGAGAATTTGAGGGTTTTAAAAGTGTTTGATTGATAGTGTGCAAATGTTATGGAGCAAAAACTAAATAATCGGGCTGGATTTTGTGTGTTAGTGCGTGTGAGCTGGACAGGTTTTGTGAGACTCGCTGCAGGAGAGAGTTAACGCTAGTTACACCAACTTCTTCTGAAGCGTGCTTTGCTATGAACTACTACTTAATTTGATAATGCAGATGTGATCATGTGGTGAAGGGTTCGGTGCTCTGTGTGCGAGTCTCCAGGAGTTTACCGTCAATCTCGTACGCGTAAACTTCACCGTACATCATCCAGTACGGCTGGAACACCACATCTTTCGCCAAAGTCCACGAAGGATCCTCGTTTGGGTAAAGAATGGCTTTACGAGGAACCCCAAAACTCAGCAGCACGACGGCCATAATGACCACGATGTAGAACATGTTGGCCACCTGCGGACGATCAGAGAGCAGGGATGAAACGGTCAATATCGTCATATCACGATAGCAAAATATTAATTTTCATCTATTTTACAGTGCAATTGCTTCTGCTGTCATTATTGTTATTATTACTATTCTATTCTGATTTGTTCGGCCTCCTAAGACACCAGTGTGAGTGTAATTTAGACTGAGACAGTATCCCACAAATAAAAATAGGGTTGAATACCCTTTAAAGTTCAGGTTCAGCTCACTGACTTAATTTTGAACTCTTAAATAGCATTAGATAAAAAAAAGGTATCTTTAAAATGTACAAAATTTTAATGGATGAAGCCCCTTCAAAGGCACAGGGTCCCCAAAACAATATGAAGCAGCACAACACTCCTAATAAATCAGCATATTACACTGATTTCTGAAGATCATGTGACGCTGAAGACTGGAGTAATGATGCTGAAAATACAGCTTTGATCACAGAAATAAATTATATTTTAAGGTATATTAAAACAGAAAACTTATTTTAAATTGCAATAATATTTCTATATGTATATTTTTTAAAAAGAAGTTTTTTTTGTTTTTTAACTAAATTAAAATTTTTCCCAATTCATGTTTTTTTTTCTTTTCTTAAAAAAAAAAAAAAAAAAAAAAATCGCAATAATATCATATCTTGAGATTTTGATATCGTTACATGCCTATCAGAGAGTGATCAACACCAGAGGATATGAGAGGCTCAGATACACGACTGAATGGCTGTTCTCTCACCATCTTCCCGATCATCATGACGTACGGCCCGGCCTGCTGATTGACAGCCAGGATATCCAGCAGACGCACATACCAGAAGATAATGTTCAGACAGTAAACGATCCGGCCCGCGATAAACACGTTCCCCGTGCCGAAGCGCAGGCCGAAGCCCACGAAGAACATCAGGAGCGCCAGAAAATCAGAAACGTTGAAGTAGTCGCTGAACCAGACTTTAATCTTCTGACTGATTTTGCCTCCTTCAGACATGAACATCTAGAGAGGAAACACAAAGGTAGTGATGATGACACATCACCACAAAACACACCTGTGTGACCTCTTGACCCTGGCTTCAGTCACATGACCACAGAACTCTTTACACAGCTTTATTATTTGTAACAGAACAAACTATTTTTCACTAATTATGCATATAAAATGTTGCAATTAAAGAAGATTGAATAAAGAAAATTTACAATTCTGACCATCAATGTCAATAAAATTTAAATATATAAAATGCTAAAAATGAAATAAAGAAATTATTATTTTTCTCTAGCAGTGGTGCATTGGCTTGCTCTTATTGTTGGATACATAAAATATAAAACCTATATTTATAAAATAAAAAAATAAAAGATCAAAGAAATGTGACCCTGGACTACAAAACCTGTCGTAAGGGTCAATTTTATGAAATTGAGATTTCTGAAATAATAGCAGAATAAATAAGCTATCAATTGATTTGTCTGCAAAAAAAAAAAAAAAAATCTAAATATTGAGAAAATCACCTTTAAAGTTGTTCAATTGAAGTTCTCAGCAATGCTTATTACTAATCAAAAAATGAAGTTTTGATATATTTACGGTAGGAAATTTACAAAATATCTTTATGGAACATGATCTTTACTTAATATCCTAATGATTTTTGGCATAAAAGAAAAATGTATAATTTTGAGCCATACAATGTATTGCTGGCTATTGCTACAAATATAGCTGTGCTGCTTATGACTGCTTTTGTGCTGCAGGGAGACAAATAATATTTGTTGCCTAATTCTAAAAATATTTAATCATTACTATAAAAAGTAAAAAAAAAATAAATAAAAAAATTATATAATTTATCATTGGTATTGAGACCACTACCAGTAAAACAAAATGAAAATAAATGCAAAATTACAAAATAAAATGTTAAAAATGACAAACTACAGTGACTGTATAAGTGATTGTGAAGTCTTGTCATGTGACTCGCTCTGTGTTTCAGGACAGAAAGTGACTCTTTCACACCGTGCGCTCTGATTAATGACTGGAAACTTACCTTAGTGCGTGTTTTTCACATCTAAACGCTCAAACTCAGCTGGAAACGTGAATGTAATGACTACCTGCAGAGCGTGTGTTTATGCGTCACGTCTGTCCGAGCGGCGAGTCAATCATCAGACAGCAGGGTTAAACGCTCAGCTGGATTGTAACGAATGCTGCTCAAATAATTAAACATTTCTGACATACCTCGTTAAAACATCTAAACACACACACAGAAACTAACCTCTCGGATCTTCTCCACCGCCAGAGTGAAGATGTAAAGAATGACGACCCATTCCTGAGGAGACGGAAACAGCTCCATTTTCACCAACACCACGTATGAATACAGCATCAGGAAGCCGATATAAAAGAGCTAGAACACACAAAACACACAGATGACATCTCTCTAAAAGAGCTCAGATCTCCTCAATCACACACACACACACGAGGTTCAGTCAAGTCACACTGAAGGCCTCAAATATACGGCCTACAGTCATTAGACGCTAATATTAGAGCAGTGACCAATCACAATCAAGAATAAGACAGACAGTAAACACTCCATCACACAGCATTTAATCAGGTGTCTATAAAATACATTTTTTCTGAAATTGTCTTTTTCTGGGTTGTTTTTTTTTATGATTTAATACAAATTTATCAAAAAAGAAGGTGGTAATCAAATTAAATTTATAAAACTGTAACAACCTCATTTTAAAATGTAATCAAATAAAGAGGTGCACAATAGAGATTTACTGTGCAAACAGATTAAATAAATCTCTTGATAGATTTTCTATATAAAAAATTAAATTGAATAAATAACGGGTAAATTCTTATTACTTTAAGTACTTTTTACTATTCAATCATAATATATTTCTGCCTTCATTTCATCATAGGTTTTGTAGTGAAGAGCTTTGAGTTCCAGTGTGAAAAAGCCCTTCTTTTGATGCATTCATGCCAGATTCTGAGAAATTCTGCTTTATACAGTAAGTTTTTTTTTAATGATTTTTTTATTTTCTGCGTCTGGTGCGATTGCACAGTTGCTCAAAAAAATAAGTAAATAAATTTTCAAAGATCAAAGAATGGCATTTATTCAGATCACACACACACAAAACAATCATTATTCTCTTTTCTGACAATCTTTAATGTTTCATCAACACATTCACCTCAAACCCTTCAGCTTACATTAGACACAACAGATGAATGATCAACCGCTGCAGCGCACACACACACACACACACACACACACACTCGGGTCTGGTTGAAATGTCACTCGTGAACCTTCCACTAATTCTGTGATGTTTATCTGTGTGTAACACAGCAGGTTTATGCAGGAACGAGTGTCTCTGATACTATCGCATGGGAACAACGACCCAGAACACTTCAAGTGTTCACACACACACACTCACGCAGCGTGAGAAAGGAACCTTACGTACCGTGTTGAACCAGAACTTGACGATAGGCGCATGGTAAAAGGCGTAGAACTTGCGTGTGATGGGTAAACGGCGGGAACGCACATGCACCTCCGTTTCATTCTTCACATCCGCGTTCTCATTGGGACGGGCTTCCTTAAACACATCCTGACAGAAACACAGAGATCAGAGCAGCTCTGTCAATCTGTGCCAGCGCGATTGTGCAATGAGAAAACACACGCTCATGTAAAGATTGACCGTTTCTGAGCATCAGCGAACAGAATGCCGGCAGAGGCACGTTAGCACACTTCAGGCGTGTTTAATGCTTCATCCGTACCATGGGGATGTCGTCAGGCTTCTGCAGGTTGTGCTCGCTGTCCTCCATGCTCTGATGGGCGTCTTGCGACTGGGGAATGTGGGACATCTCTGCTTTGGTCTTGTACTCCAGCAGGAGGATGGCAGGAGGAACCAGGATGCTCAGGATCACCTGCAAACACACACGCATCAGTCAGTCGATCTGCCTTGTACAGATGAGTCCTCTGCACAATCTGACTCTGCTGCAGCCTAGAATTAAACTGCTGGTTTCGTCTGGCCAGAGGAGAACCGAACACTATTTCCCTGTTTAATACTGTAAAGCTGCTTTGACACAATCTGCATTGTAAAAAGCGTTATATAAATAACAGTGACTTGGGCGATATGGGCAAAAATTCATATCTCTGTATTTTTTGGCCAATTTGTGAGATATGGTATATATCTCTTGAGTTTTCATTTTTGTATTTGGATTTTAAAAACATCTGTATTTAATATATATATATATATATATATATATATATATATATTTATTTGACATACCGCCCAATGTTGTCATCCACCAAAACAATACATACAAAGGCTATTAAAAAAAAAAATTTAAGTGTAAATCATGTAAGCCTATATATTATCAAAATTACATTTCATTCTAACATTGCAATCTAAAAACAAAACTTTTAAAGCAGAAGTTAAATTCACTAAACTAAAAATGAAAAGAAACCAGAACAAAAGCACAGACCTATTGTGTTAGTCTATTCTGATTACCCCATTACAATCACTTTACTGTTAGTGCCATCAGTTCAAAATACACTTCAAAAATGTACTTGTAGGTTTAAAATTCTACATATGTGACCCTGGACCACAAAACCGGTCATAAGTGTTAAATTGAGATTAAATACTGTATAAATAATCTTTCCATTGATGTATGGTTTGTTAGGATCGGACAATATTTGGCTGAGATGCAACTATTTGAAAATCTGGAATCTGAGGGTGCAAAAAAATCTAAACATTGAGAAAATCACCTTTAAAGTTGTTCAAATGAAGTTCTTAGCAATGCATATCACTAATCAAAAATTAAGATTTGATATTTACGGTAGGAAATTTACAAAATATCTTCATGGAACATGATCTTAATATCCTAATGATTTTTGGCATAAAAGAAAAATTTATAATTTTGACCCATACAATGTATTGTTGGCTATTGCTACAAATATACCTGTGCTGCAGCGTCACGTCACATTTATAGTCCAACTACAAATATTTCAGTGAAATATAGGCTATATTTTAGTCAGAATTATTGCGCTTCTATTTAATTGCGTTCCGTCTGTTTAGCGCACTTGCATGCGGCGCACTCGTTCACTGAAGTCTGTGAAGTTTAGCGGAGATTCATGAAGAAGGCTCGTAAAATAAAACAACAGTCACCACTGTGAGAATTAAGCTTGCTTTGAAGGACTTTTGTAGCTTTAATAAGAAACAGTCAAGAGCAGTGAGTGATTTCCTCATTGTCTTTTGTTGTTTGATTAATATTACAGATGGCAGAAGGAATATTACCCGTTGTTGCTTTAAGAGCTGCATGGATCCAATACAATTTAACACACATATTTCTATTATCAACTGTTTACGAACAAATCTAATAAACATTAATAAAAACAAGCACGTCGCATTTTCGCAAATCATGTTACATGATTTTACTGATTTGCACGTTAAGTTTGAGCTTTTATGGAGGAGCGAAAGGAAAGGAGCACAATAATAGTCCTCTCTTGATTATTGTATTTTCATAATCGTAGAAGGTTGAAATCGTAATTGCACAGCCCTAGCGAGTAGACTTTTCTAAGCCCTAGCGACGTTTCCCTTGAAAAAGTAAAGTAAGGGATTACTCATTTTTTCTGTAATTTAATTACAGTCACTTCTTATGTAATTCAACTTAATACTGTGTATAGAACATTTATAGTGGATAAATTTAAAGTCTAACCTTAAAATGCATGCTTTTTATGTACCCTTCTCACTTTAAATACTTTGGTGAGTTAATAAAAATATTGGTAACACTTTAGTGTCTAATTCTCACTATTAACTTTAGTTGGTTATTAGCATGAATATTACTGGCATATTGGCTGTTTATTATTACTTAAAAAGCACATTAATGTCTTATTCTGCAAGACCTTATTCTAAATCCTTAATCCTACCCAATTCTTAAACTTTACAACTACTTTACTAAGTATTGATAAGCGGTAATTAGGAGTATATTGAGGCATAGTTAATAGTTAGTATTGGACCCTAATTTACAGTGTGACCAGAATAATTTATGTAATTACTTGAAAGAATAAAAAAAGAGGTTTCATGTCTATCCTTGTATCATTAACTTGTCGAGGTTGATATAGGATTTAGAAAGTAATTAGTAATAAGTAATTAAATACTTTTTGGAGAGAGTAATTTGTACAGTAATCTAATTACACTGTTGAAGATGTAATTAGTAACTAGTAATTAATTACTTTTTTAGAGTAACTTACCCAACACTGCCAACAATACATTGTATGGGTCAAAATTATAGATTTTTCTTTTATGCCAAAAATCATTAGGATATTAAGTAAAGATCATGTTCCATGAAGATATTTAGTCAATTTCCTACCGTAAATATATCAAAACTTCATTTTGATTAGTAATATGCATTGCTAAGAACTTTAAAGGCGATTTTCTCAATATTTAGATTTTTTGCTCCCTCAGATTCCAGATTTTCAAATAGTTGCATCTCAAATATTGTGCGATCCTAACAAACCATACATCAATGGAAAGCTTATTTTCGATGATGCATAAATCTAAAAAAAAGCAACCCTTATGACTGGTTTTGCGGTCCAAGGTCACATATATTGATATACGGCCCAGCCCTACCTTGTACCAGGAGTTCTTGCGCATGTTCAGGCGACCCATCCACATGTCGGACAGCAGCATCTGTGTGCAGGTGTGAGCCACGAACGGCCGGAGGCGCGACGACACGGCCAGCTTCAGACAGGTGGAGTTGCTCCAGTTCTTCAGCTCGTACGTCAGCAGCTTCATGGCCATCGTCTCGTCTTGCCTGAACGACTGCTCCAGCAGATCCACCGCCAGCGTGCTGAACTCACTGAGCACAGACACGAACACGCTCAGAAAACACTCACACGGCTTCAGACTCACTCTGACACTGAACACAAGCAGTTCTACTCGTTTATTGTTGGGCTTTTTAATGCTTTGTTCCTCCTCTTTTATAAGTCACTTTGGATAAGTGTCTGCTAGGGCTGGGTGATTTTTCAGATTTTATTGATTAATTCGAATTTAAAGTGCCCCTATTATGGCTTTTTGAAGATGATCTTTCATGCTGCAAAGTCTTAAATCTGAAAGTGCACCGTGTATAAAGTTATTGTCTCTCAAAAGAAAGAGTCGACTCTGAAACAATAAAACCAGTCGTTTGACGTCAACATGAAACATTAGCATATTACCGCCCACTTGTTGGTCTGAATGAACATGTAAATTCATTCTTTGCCACTAGGTGCCGCTTTTGACTGAAAGCTGCTGTTCATTGTTTTTACAGAACATTTATAGTTAATAAATAGTCTACTGGAGTTATACCTTCAGTCATTTTGAATTACCTTGAATTTTGAGAATTTTTTTAAGCATTTTCCTCATTTCTGAAGACAAGTTTGTACAACATGCATTTTTTCTAACAAGTGACTTGTTAAACTTCATGTGTGGAGCACTTGGAATAGAATATTTTTTTAACTTAGAGGATTAATAAAGAAAAAGTTACTTGAATCATGTTGTAGTTACATTTTCAAGTTGACTAGTTAAAAAAAAAAAAAAAAAAAAAAGTAAAACGTTCTGATAAAATAAAAAAATTTATAAAAATAATAATAAATCGAGGTTTACATTTTTTGCCAAATCATTCAGCCCTAGTGTCTGCTAAATGCATAAATGTAAATTTAAGCACTGAAATTCTCAATATTCTTTAAAGATTTATTACTACAGCTAGGGCTGTGCAATTAATCGAAATACAATTTCGATTTTGGCCTCCAACGAATATGAAAACACAATTGAGATAAAACGATTAATGCGCCATATGCCGCTCCCTTTCCAGCGCTGCGCTTTCGTTCCTCCACAAAGCCCAATTTCACGTGAAAATCAGTAAAACAATGTAACGTGACTTTTGCAAAATAGGACGTGCTTGATTTATTTAAGTGTATTAGATTCATGTTTTTAAAAGCGAAAGAGAACTTGCGCTGTTCTGTGCAGACGGAACAGAAAATGGAGATGTAAAGTCATCTTTTAGCTCAAGGTGCGTGCCTAAACGGTCAAAAACACGCAAAAATGTGTCAAAATGCGGTGCTTAGTGATTATTCATGCAAACCCTCGTTTATTATGTAATAAATGAACGTAAAGGGTTGAGAATGAAAATGCATGTGTAACAGTAAATTGGATCCGTGCGGCTCTTAAAAGTGACAGCAGGCTAATATTCCTTATTATTATGTTTTATTATATAATATTATTATATTAATCAAACATTATATATTTACATTATATTGTTATATTCCATAACAACAGGCAAAACTCGTGAAACAGAGCGATAAAAAAAATAAAATAAAATTACGGTTTAGAAAAATTACATTTTGATAAATGGAAAATCCCTGATATTCCATGAATTGGACAAAAAAAGAAAAGTAAAAGTAAAATTCCCTGACTTTCAATGTCTGGAACAGACCTTTCAAAATTACATGATATTCCAGAAATTCCATGACCCGTGGGAACCCTGCGATAACTGGTCCGTTCGGTTTGTAAGTGAAGTTAGTGCGAATAACAGCGCTGAAGGCGCGACTTATAATTAATTAATAGCCTGATTCCAGGTTTCCATTAACCCTGGTATACATATCGGGGGTTATACTTGCTAGTTTTGGTTATTGGGGGTTATCCCCCCCGCAAACTACACCGCTGCCTACGGATAAAACATTTGCAAAATACTAGTGCTGTCAAACGATTAATCGCATCCAAAATAAAAGTTTTTGTTTACATAATATATGTTCTGTGCATATTTATTATTTATATATACACATATAAATAAAAACACACACATATAATATATGTTTTGAAAATATTTACATGTATTTACTTGTACATATTCATATAATTTATTTTATATATAAATATTTTTAATATATAAACAATTTTTCTTAAATATATGCACGGAAGTGTTTTTATTTATACATACACACATAATAAATACGCACCGTACACACACACATATTATGTAAACAAAAACTTTTACTTTGGATGCGATTAATCACGATTAATCGTTTGACAGCACTATAAAATACAAACATAATTGTTATTTCTTTTGGCATCACACCTCGAACCATATCTGAACTGAACAGAATCAACACTGAACTGACTGGAGCTGAACAACGAGTTTGCATCAATTATTTTCTTGTTTATCTCGGTGAAGCTGCTTTGAAACAATCTGTTTTGTATAAAGCGCTTTAGAAATAAAGGAGAGTGACGGAGACTCACTTGGAATACTCCTTCAGCTCCTCGGAGGTGTCATCCACCACGTCGCTCTTCTTGGCCTCGTATCCCATGGAGCGCAGCAGCTTGCAGGCCACCAGCGCTTTGGCCATGGACTCCTCGCCGTGCTGCCAGAAGAACAGAGACATCTTCTGCCGCTTCATCAGCACGGCCCACACCAGCAGCTCGTTGAAGGGGTACGGGAAGCGGCGCGTCTCCGGGTCGTCGATGTCCACCACCTCCTCCTTACTCTTCTTCTTCTGCTGCTCGGAGACCGAGTCCAGCTGAGGAAC
>NC_081172.1:1025000-1060000 GCF_012432095.1 Onychostoma macrolepis | reverse complement strand
AAAATAATTAATATAAACATCAGTTGTTGTCAGTGATACTCGCCTTCAGTCATAATAAAATGACAAATATTAAACAATATTAAACAAATATTAAAAATACTATCTTTATGTTGTTTCTACATTAATTTGAAGATTGAATGTGAAATTATTGTAATATAAAGGTATAATTAAATACTTTAATATTAGGTGGGATTAATCGATTTAATCGATTGACAGCACTAAAATAAATAAATACATAAACATGATAATATCGTGTATCGGTAATTTCACAGGCTGATGATAGGACGATATGAAAATTGAGCATATCGCCCAAAAATAATGTGTGTGTGTGTGTGTGTGTGTGTGTGTGTGGGGTTATTCACCAGCTCTTTGTTCTTCATGCACTCCATCAGCGTCTGGAAGAGATGCAGAGCGTCGCTCTGACTAAAGTTGAACGTTTTCTTGATTGTCGCAATGATGTCGGCCTCAACTCCATCAGGCAGCGCTCTACACACACACACACACACACACAAGGGTTCTGTCTTGACTAAAGGTCTGACTGTAAAGCTAATATTTCTACAAACATCCCATCGTGCTCTCATGACAGGAATCACAGTAATAACATCTGACTGCTGTCATACTGACAAACATAAGAGAGTTTAGAGATTCACATATAAATCATTGTGTGTGTGTGTGTGTGTGTGTGTGTTACCCGTCCTGCTCCGTCTGCTTGTGTACGTAAGCCAGTATATCAGCGGCACGCCCCGTCCCCTCACACACCACCACCGGCACCGGCGGACTCTCCTGAAGATACTCCAGCACCGTCAGGATCACGTTTGGACCTCCTTCAAAGATCAGAGCCACGACCGGAACACCCTGACCGATGCCTGCACAAACACACACACACACACACACACACACACATATATATATAAATAAAAATTGCATTTGTAACATTTTGATCACTCAGCCTTGCATTGATGTTATTTCTGAGTTTATCACTCTAATGTCATTCTAACAGTTATTTTATTTGTTTACTCCCTTTTTAACGCCATGCCAGCATCAAGGCTCTTTTCATGACATTATACAAGGTAGTCTATATAATTAACAAAAGGTTATAAAAGACATTTCAGATCTACAGTAGACAAAAACACACTCAGGTGATACATTTTTAAATAAATCAGGTAAACACACCCCTGAATAAAACCGTTGTCTATTTACATTAAAAACAGTACAATCCAATAAAATGCATCATTTTAGTTTGGCAAGTAAGGCATGAAGGTGGTTCTTCACCTTTTAATAAATATCAATATGTAAATCTTGCATGACCTAAGAGACCTCTTCTTACATTAGGATGTGTTTTTATATAGCTTATATTCATGACATTTATCCCATTCCATCTGCCACATGTCATTAATATAAGAGTTTATCACAGGTTTGACATCACAAAAAGAAATTTGACACTTGGAAATATTCAGTTTGAGTATTCATCTGCTTTCTCGTTACCAGAAAACCCTGTATGACCTGGAACCCAGCAGAAGAAAATACTGAAGTCTGCTTTGGTTAAAATCTTTATAATTAAGGAATGATCAGTCTCGATTCTAACAGTCAGAATGAAGAACTGCTGCTGCTGGTGTGAATAACAGTGACTGCAGGATATTAGAAGCTTACGTCCAACTGTTTGGGACTCAAACGTGTGTGTGTGTGTGTGTCTCACGGGCGTGGATTCTCTGCAGGTTAATGTGTTTCTCCAGCTCTCTCCTGAGTCGGACTTCAGCTCCATATTTCCCGACTGTCCCATCATCCACCAGGACGAAATGCGAGTGGAAGTTATTCAGCACGTTGAGTTTACTGAGAGGATTCAGCAGGGTTTGGTACGGCGCTACAACCTGAACACACACACAACAATTTTATTATTTCATACAGAAGCTCCTAATTTGAAATACTAATTTATTTCTGATTTGAGGTACAGAACTTTGTACACACTGTCCCAGTACACTACCATACAGCGGTTTAGAGTCATTAAGATTGATTCATTTCTCTGAAAGAAGTCTCTTCTGCTCAGAAAGACTGCATTTGTTTGATCAAAACTGCTGTAAAATTTTGAAATATTATTAAAATTTAAAACAGCTGTTTTCTGTGTGAATATTGTAAAGTGTAATTTATTCCATTGATAAATTCTTTTGTATTTTCAGCATCATTACTCCAGTCTTTAATGTCACGTGATCCTTCAGAAATCATTCTGATATGCAGATTGCTTTTCAAGAAACAGAACTGGTCAAGTGCAAATAAAGGTCAAAATTGGGCCACACGCATGTGTGTGTGTTATAAATGTGACCCGTGCTGACAATGAGTAAAAATGAGCAAATTTTCAAAAAAAATTATTTTTAATTTCTCCATTAAAACACCTTCAACGTAGCATATTTTCCTCCAATTCTTTTCTTTATAATAATTACTATATTATTAAAATCACAATATAGCTTTTTTTTTTTTTATCTTCGTTATTAAAAACAAGAACAAAGATGTAAATCATAAGCAGCACAGGTATATTTGTAGCAATAGCCAATAATACATTGTATGGGTCAAAATTACAGATTTTTCTTTTATGCCAAAAATCATTAGGATATTAAGTAAAGATCATGTTCCATGAAGATATTTTATAAATTTCCGACTGTAAATATTTTAAAACTTAATATTTGATTAGTAATATGCATTGCTATAAACTTAATTTGGACAACTTTAAAGGTGATTTTCTCAATATTTAGATTTTTTTGCACCCTCAGATTTTCAAATAGTTGCATCTCAGCCAAATATTGTCTGATCATAAACCATACATCAATGGAAAGCGTATTTATTCAGCTTTCAAGTTGACACTTATGACTGGTTTTGCGGTCCAGGGTCACATATAATGTTACACATCAGACCCCCAATCATTAACTAAACATCCATGCAAGACATGACATCGATTATGTTTGTGTGAATCTCGCCAAGACATATTTCAAAATAATGCACTTTATAGGGAGATTGCACGTATTACACACGTATTTTGCAAATGTCAGTCAGCGTGATCGTTTTGTTTTTTGAAAATCATATTATTTCACTGGTTCGGACTCATGTCGTTGTGAATTCGATATGAATATTCACAAAGCTGGAACGCTGGGATTAATTGCAACAATAGACTTGTGGTGAGAAGCAGCAGCAGTCGTCCAGAAGTGAACACAGACAAAGGTACTACTCTCAGAAAACGTACAAATAAAGATAAATTTAGATGATTAATTACTACTTCGAACACTGGGAGAGAACTCATTTTTGTGAAAACCTCAAGTGTGACATTTTTCACTTCTTTTGCCTGTAGCTCATAATTAGACCGTACGCATTCACGCTCATTCTGCCGGCACGGGTCACAAACGATTCTTACGTCTCTCCCGATGAGGTCGTTCCTGTTTTCGATCACTCCCCAGGGTGCGATTCCCACCGTACAGATTTTCCGAGCCGATCTGGACATATGTTCCTTCAGAGCGTCACCCACATGTTTGGCCACACCTGGAAACACAGTGGAAAAACGCCTACAGTCAGTGGTTTACAGTGAACGTGACCCTCAAGGGGTCGTGACCTCTCTACGTGTGTGTGTGTGTGTGTTCAGCAGTGTGTGTAGAGGCACTGTGAGTGTGTAAACACTAATAAAGTGTATCGACCTGATCTTTAAACTCAAATGACTGTCATTATGATAATCAAGTTAATCCTGTAACTGCCGCTGTGAAAACACACACACACACACACACACACACACTGCTGAGTCTGCCGTCTGTACAGCAGGTAGAGTGTCTGGTGCTGCCCTGTCTGTACCCATGATGCACTAGTAAAGCTTATGTGACCTGTGTTGACCCCTCCGGTCAGGATCCAGGCCCCGGTGGTGACAGCAGCTTTGATCAGTCCTTTTCCCACCACCTGTTTGATCCGCGGATGCAGGTCGAAGTTCTGGATTCCCCCGTGAACGCTGATGACGATCTTTGGCAGCTCCATCTGCCATTCCTTCAGCATGAGCCTCAGGATGGCCTCCGGACGGGAATCATAGGACAGACGCACATACTGCAGAGAGCAGAGCAGGACATCATTAACCTCAACCAATCAGAACACTGCGATGACTGACATTATTAACCTCGACCAATCAGAACACTGCGATGAGTGACATTGAGAATCACTCTGAATGTTCTCTGTGTTCAGACCTTGGCTCTGTACGAATGGGATCCTCCCTGGAAGTTGATGACTCCGTAAGCATCAGTGGGACTCTCCTCCGTGCTTCTCCACTGACCACTGCTCCAGATCGGACAGCTCGCCCTCGGTCAGACGCACGTCTGAGTATTTCACTGCCAGTGTGGCGGTGAAGCCCACGTGCTGCCGAACCAGACGCCCACAGCAGCATCTATACACACACACACACACGTCAGCACACACTCCATCTGAACACTTCGACTGTGTCAAACGTTGTGTTTCGTGACACTCACCGCACGAGCTGCTGACAGATTTGGCATCCTGGGAGGCATCTGCAAAAAACAAACAAAAAGGCATATTAAAGGGAAACCAGGGCCCGTATTCATAAAACATTTTATCTTACCACTAAGAGTTCTCCTAAATAGCAGTAAAAGATTTTAGCAAAGAGTTTTCTCTTAAAACCTATTCACAAAGATGCTCAGACAAACTTTTACTAATAGAGAGATGTCTTAAGCTCAGAGTAAATAAGGGGGCGGGGTTTACCTCGTTGCTATGGGTGATGTCAGCATGCTTACTAACTATGCACACAGTGATTGGCTGATAGTCTCTATCAGAGATTTATTCATTGAAATATAGCAGAGCGTGATATTATGTTGCCATATTCAACTAAAAGTTAAAAAAATAAAAATGTTAATTGCAACATTCAAATAAAGATTTTAAAATGCAGGCACTAATTAAATAAGTGTATGTTCAGCTAATTGTCAAGCTCTTGCACGTATGCTTCTCATAATTAGTAAAAAGCCTTTTAATTAACAGAGTAGAATAATCACGGCTGAAACGTAAAAAATTCTAAAATATTCACGGATTGCCGGAAACAGCTATTTTAGGATGGTTTGTGACTTCGGTCTCCTCTTCACTGCTCATAACGTTTCACAGATTTAGCAGCTAGTTTTAGTGCGAAAACACTTTGTGAAACACTCTTAGAGAAAAGAAAAATGTAGGAGTCCTAAATTAAGGACTGGCACGCCCATTATTTTTAAGATTTTCTCCTAATTGGGCGAGTTATGAGCTGCTTTTAGCCTGAAGATGTTTTGTAAATACTGTACTGGCCCTGAACTACTAAAGCAAATGATAACACGTGAAAAGTCGTCGATTGAATGACGTCATGCTGTTGCACTCCAGCTTGATTCAGTTCCAAATGCTGCAGGATGATGCAAACTAAAGTCTGAGCCTTTAATAATAACATGAAGTGCATGACGTACCTGTGTGGGTCCTTTGATACGGGCAGTATATAAACACATTCCCTCTTGGTGAAACTGTGTTCGATCCAGGACTTCTGGGACTGCAGAAGAACAACACGATCAACATTAAACAGCAGCTCATTTCAGACGATCACTTTCCGCCTGACTGACATTTCACACTGAAAACACTGCATTTAAGACTAATAATGATCATTAATAAAAAGTCTCGGTCGCATCAGATCTTTTCCGCTTTATTGTGCTGTTCATCTGAAAGTCACAAATTATTGAAAAGAATATAGGATGAAAAAACGACATTAACGTAACGAAAGTAGACCAGAATATTCCACTGCGTTCCTGGACATGCAATTTGCGCAGCTGTAATCATAGGCGGGATTATGCTAATTGTGTATGAGCGTGCACGAGCACCTATTAACGAATGATTGGGATTCATTAACATACACATGTTTAACTATCAAATCGGAAGTTTATGAAGCGTTAGTGAATCAGGAAGGTCCGTTTTACGGTCAAATTAGCGTAGAATTTACTTGCAAATGTTTCATGAATGAGGCCCAATGTATTTATATTGCCATGAACGTCACAGGTCCAACAAAATTACTAGCAGAGCATCGGCTGAAGAGTAAAATGTTGATTTACTGTAGAGTTTGATTGGACACATTTGTGTCTAATTTTAGTTATTGCTGAATAGTGTTGATCTTTCTTGTCCTGCGTCATATTCTTCATGTGATTAGTTTGCGCTGCGCCTCTCTACTGAATTACATTTCCTTCAGACTGAGGCGGATTCATTTCACTTTGTTGTGAAAGAGCTTTAGCATAGAACTTTTTTATATTAAAAACAAACAAGCAAGCCCTGCACGGATTTAAAAAGTAACTCAAAAGTAACGTAATAAGTTACTTTAGTTTTGTAGGGACTAATGCAATATTATAATGCATTCCTTTTAAAAGTAACTCTCCCCAACACTGGTTGTTCTCAGCAGTCTGAGAGCCTTCAGAACAGGACCCGAGTGAAAACACAAGCCGAGAGTCTGACAGAAGACCAAAGCAAACAGAGTATCGTGAGTCCTGACGAGTCGAGGCTTCAGCCGAAGGGTCCGCAGGGGTCCGAATGAGCTGCAGTTTCAGATAAAGCTCAACATTCCTGTGAGAAACTCAAACTGCAGCTCAGATCAGACATGGCCATATGAACAGAAACACTGATGTGTGTCTTAATCATGGGATTCACATCAGCTAAAAGTAATTTAAGTTTTTCATGACGCCAAAATGTTAAAACTGACTACCTGAGTGACTACCTTCACATCTGACGTCACTAAATACATGACCCTGGACCACAAAACCAGTCATACGGGTCAATTTTGTGAAACTGAGATTTATACATCAAAGGAAAGCTTATTTATTCAGCTTTCAGATGATGTAAGGTTTGTTGGGATAGAACAACATTTGGCTGAGATACAACTACAGTAGTCAACATTTGAAGTGGTACGACAAGAACGCATTATGGTTTTATGATAACTTTGATGAACGGTTTTGATCCACTTCAAATGTTGACGAGTGTATTTGAAAATCTGGAATCTGAGGTGCAAAAAAATACAAAATACTGAGAAAATCGCCTTTAAGGTTGTCCAAATTACGTTCTTAGCAATGCATATTAAGTTTTGATATATTTATGGTAGGAAATTTACTAAATATCTACATGGAGCATGATCTTTACTTAATATCCTAATGATTTTTGGCATAAAAGAAAAATCAATAACTGCTACAAATATACCTGTGCTGCTTATGACTGCTTTTGTGCTGCACATATACTCACATAAAGTTTATTTCCTTTATTCCTACAGCGCTTTATACAGATTGTGTGTTGTGAAATGAAACGGACTGACTAATTCTGACCTTCAGCCGTATCTGCTAAACTAGCATTTACATCAAGCCTGCTGGTTAAACACTAATCATGAGGTTTACAATAATAACTATAGAAACAAACACTAGATTACTACCTTAGATCTGATTTAAAGATCCACCCAGCTTTATAAAGTTCATCTTCAGCTGTTATTTATGAGCAGGAAAGTCTTCAAAAATGTGATGAAGCTCTGAAACTTCACCAGACTTGGCGACTAGTTCCTTTTTTAGCCTTAAAACATGTTTCTGTGTCTCACTGGACTGATATAAACCCGTTACGGCAATAGTGATCTAGACACGACTCCCTGGAAATCAGCAGCCGATGAAACCAGAGCTTGATTCTGAGAAACTCTGCGAGCGAAATATTCATCAGGCGTCAGCGATGTCCATCAGCGCAATGTCTATCGTCACATCTATTGTTCTCAAAGTTCACCCAGAAATTAACACTTTCATCATTTACTCTCCCTCGTGACTTTTCAAACCTGTATGACTTTCTCTTAAAGTTTGAAGAATGCTGAACCCCACAGACTTTCAGAGGCATTCCTCAAAATATCTGAAGTTGTCAGAAAGAAAGTCAGGTTTGGAACGACATGAGAAAGATCAGCTCCTGCAGCAGTCCGATGGATTTAACACCAGGGATTTTTAATTAAATTTCCCAGAGTTCCTTTCTATTCCCAGCCCTGAGCTCACAGCAGCCCCTGTGGAGTCCCAAGCGTCCGAAGCGTCCGGCGAACACGAGCGGATTACACACAAATTTGAGCAGAAACACTGAAAGCCATAAACACACTGAGATGGGGTCCGTCTACCTCAAACTCCTCATCTTCATCCTTCTGACGCAGCAGCGAATACAGAAACATCGTCAGACGCGCCGAGACGGAGAGAGAGACCGCAGGACTAGTTAGAGCTAAACTGCGTTTCTCAGCAAAAGGTCATGACGGCGGTGATGAATGTTTCTGACCGAGAACAAGAATATTAGAGAGAGAGAGGCTTGCCGTGTATGCGAGTCGCTCACTGGCAGAGATTGTGTTGTGATTGCAGCAGGGCAGATCAGCGTAAACATGTGTTTACACCACATAAACACACCCAACCCCAACCCTTCACAGCTTTATTTTATAGCATCCTACAGAAAACAACTAACCAGAATGAGTCACAGTAACTCATCCGCACCTACGCTGCTGCTGAAAAACTCCAGACACGTCGAGAAACACATTGACATTCATGCATTTGGCAGATGCTTTCGTCCGAGCACTGAATTCTCGGTATAGAGTCCATCTGATCCGATCATGCATTCACTGGGAATGCATAGAAAAACCTTAACGAATCTTGTAAACAATATCTGAAAGCTTACACTAACAGTCAACTTTGTTTTTTGTTTTTTTAAAGAAGTCTCATGCTCACCAAGACTGCATTTATTTGATCCAAAATACTGCAAAATCTGAAATATTTTTACTATTTAAAATAACTGCTTTCTATTTGAATATATTTTAAACTGTAATTTATTTCTGTGATAAAATCTGTATTTTCAGCATCATTACTCCAGTCTTCAGTGTCACATGATCATCGTCATTATAATATGCTGATTTGCTGCTCAAGAAACATTTATTATTTTTATTATCAATATTTAAACAGTTGAGAATTTTTTCAGGATTCTTTGATGAATAGAAAGATCCAAAGATCAGCATTTATCTGAAATAAGTCAGTATATTTTGTGTGGGGGACGAGAAATGACTTGAGTATAAATAAATAAACAAATAAATAAATATAGAAATGCATAAATGAATAAATTATTAATTAATTAAATGTTTAAATAAATAAAGATATGCACGAATGAATGAATAAATTATTTTGTCAAAAGTACCTAACAGAAACGGTTGTTCTGACTGGTTCGCCTAATTGACCAATCCTGCATTGAGAGAGGTTAGGACCGCCTACCTTATTAACATACAGACACAAATACAGAAATAAATAAATGTAGAAATGCATGAATGTAAAAATAAATGTAATATAACACAAATGGTACAAAAATAGCACAATTAAAAAAATTACAAAAAATTACACTTGACAAAATCATTCTGCATTTATTTATTTCAGCATTTAATTCATTATTTCTTCATTTATTTATGTATTTCTACATTGATGTATTTATTCTTTTATTTATTTATTGATACTCAAGTCATTTCTCGTCCTTCATAGGGGAGAAATTATAGAAATTAATACTTTTATTTAGCAAGGATGCTTTAAATGGATCAAAAGTGATGATAAAGACATTTGTAATGTTACAAAAGATTTCTATTTCAGGTAAAAGCTGTTCTTCTGAACTTTCTATTTGTCACAGAAACCTGAAATAAAAAATTCTACTCGGCTGTTTTTAATAAATGTTTTTGAGCAGCAAATCAGAATATTAGAATGATTTCTGTAGGATCGTGCGACTGGAGTAATTATGCAAAAAGGTCAGACGGGAATAAATTACATTTTCAAATAGAAAGTAGTCATTTTAAATATTACTGCTTTTGCTGTATATTGGATTAAATAACTGCAGGCTTGGTGAGCAGAAGAGACTTCTTTAAAAAAAACATTAAAAATCTTACGGTTCAAAGACTGGTAGGGTATATTACGAGCACTTCTCGTTTATTTGCCTCTGTGATGAATCGCTTGTATTCACTTTGGATGAAACCAACTGCTAAATAATTAAAAGTAAATGACTCATAGGACGTGCAATCATGAAGATGCAAACTGAGATGAATCTTCATGATTAGATTCAGTGTGTCACAGTACATTACTCCATCAAGCTTTATACAGTCCAGATAGTGATTTAACCGCTTCAGCACTAAATGAATTAAATTACTTGCATCTCAGATGACCATTTCTGATAAACGCTATGAAGCTCACAGCACTCAAAGTGCCATAAACGCAGAGATAACGCCAGTGACTTTATCAGAGCATCTGCAGATAACAAACACACCTGCACTGATTGAACCCCAACGAAATCACACCGATGGACGTGGACCAGCGTCTTGAGTCCAACACACAAAATCAACTTCCTAAGATTTCAAACAATCCCTCAATTCCTGCAGTCAAACACAATACAATAATCCCAGGTCATCAGGGGTCACCGCAGGGGTCACTGCAGAACTACTGGAGGTCAGTGACTCATTCACAACGACTCGCACACAAACTGCTCAGTCTGAGATTCATGTTTATTACTGCATTTTATTTTATAATATACTATACATATACGCTGCTGTTGAAAAGATCATCAAAATGATCAAAAGTGACATTTCTAGTGTTACGGTAGATTTCTATTTCAAATCAATGCTGTTCTTTCTATTCATCTGTGAATCCTGAAAAATAAAATGTTTAACAGTTTCCACAAAAACTGTTTTCAACATTGACAATCAGAAATGTTTCTCGTGCAGCAAATCAGCATATTAGAATGATTTCTGAAGATCATGTGACGCTGAAGACTGCAGTAATGATGCTGAAAATACAGCTGCGCATCACAGAAATAAATTACAGTTTAACACATATTCACATAGAAAACAGTTGTTTTAAATTGCAATAATATTTCACTGTTTTACTATATTGTTAATCAAATAAATGCAGCTTTTCTAAACAGAAGAGACTCCTAAAAGTTCAACACTATTGTGTGACTGAAATGGCTTTTTTGACTATTTTCTCAAATGAAATGATACTCTACGCACACACTGTATATACCGCGTCTGACTGCAGGATACTGGACGCTCATATGGAGGAAATCTGCTTTCATTTACTGATTATATAGTTTGTGAAAGTGGGTCAAACATCCACCGATCGTCCTTCACCTTCAAATCTGAACTCAGCTGGAGTTTTGAGAGTTTAAGCTGTGTGTGAAGCTCCTGCTGCCGTGTGTGTGTGTGTGTGTGTGTGTGTGTGTGTGTGTCTGATATCACTTTAAACAGTATCAAATTAGTCAAAACACTCGCCTTTACAAACACACCAGTCACTCTCTCACACACACACACACACACACACACAGAGCTGTGCGAATGAGCTCTTATCTAGACTCTAAATGAAACTATTTACTTTATTATTAATGATTGTTTTTTCCAATTAAAGACGTCACTGAATGGGACTAAAGCAGCGTTCCTCAAAATGTGGGGCGCGAGAAACAGGAGGAAATTTGGTCATTTTTTTTTAGTGCTAATCTCTATTAAATCCTTTATTTATTGACCATAAACTCAAAACAAAACAACGACATTTAAATGTAAGACTTGCTGTACTTGAAACAACATCAGACTGTGAAGAAAATGTCACGTGGAACCATAGTAGCCTACGAGAATGATTTAACCCCAGAATGTTAACTGAAGCAAAACAAAAACATTAAAGTGCCTCTATTATGGGTTTTGAAAGGTTCATATTTTGGTTTTGGGAGTCCCCAACAACAGGTTAGCATGCATGCAAGGTCAAAAAACACTTTCATTTTCTTAAAATATGCATTTATTTTTATCTTACTTGCTCAACGATTCATTTTTCCAAACCCCTCCTTTGCGTGACGCTAATCTGCAGCGATTGGTCGATTTCATTTAAAGCAGTGCTGCTTTGTGTACAGCGTTACCAGGGAAACCGCTATTTTTAAGGCTCCAAAAGCAGCACCTAGTGGCAAAGAATGAATTTGCATTTTCATTCATACCAATGTGAAAAGACCAACAAGTGGGCGGCAATATGCTCATGTTTCATGTTGACGACTCGTTTCAATGATTCAGAGTCGACTCTTTCTTTTGAGAGACAATAACTTTATACACGGTGCACTTTCAGATTTAAAAGTTTGCAGGATGTTTTCATTCACTTAGAGCTGTTACACACTGCATGAAAGATCATCTTCAAAAAGCCATAATAGGGGCACTTTAATGTGGAGAGGCGGTGGTGGGTATAAAAGCTAGCAGTGGATAAATTTGTGATTATTCATTTTTTGATAATTTTGTTGCATGCAGTTTGCAAAGTGACAAAATGAAGCAAAGCACAACTAGTCCACACTTCAGAGGCAAAATGCAAACACAATTGCTTTATTATTTACTTTTGAAAAAAAGGCTTATTTCATGCAAAGTGATAATATAATTGCACTTTTATTTTCTCTATTTTGAACATTTTTAATGCTGTTATGTTTGTAAAATGTGATGTTAAAGGGGTCATATAATGCCATTTTTGTACAAGCTAATATGATTCTTTAGGGTCTAAATTGAAAGTTTGTAATATACTTTAATTAAAAATTCTCATTAGTATTGTAAGAAAACACTCATTTTACCTGCTCAAAAACAGCTCTGTTTTCAGCACACCGTTTTAGTGCGTGTGTTTTTAAATGCTAATGAGCTTTGCTCGCCCCGCCCCTCTGTTCTGTGGGGCGTTTTTGATTCTTCAGATGTGCTTGCCTATACAAAAGTAAATATGTGATCAGATAACATAACTTATTCTGGCATAATATTGAAAAACATCAATTAGAGTATTTATAGTCTTGGATCATATGCATTTGCAGGATGTAAACAGTATTTTGCAGGTATTGTGTTACCATTAATTTTCATGCAGTTATAACTGTTTTTTATTTATTTAAATTTTTTACATTACTTCTTAACAGACACCGTTATAAACCATCTACAAAAGTAAGCTTAGTGTAGTGTTATCATGTTAACTTTAATACCTGCGTACACAGTTTGTAATAACACAATAACCATAACGTTTTGTTCATTATAAACGTGGGATTATTAATTATATTGAGAACGTCGTAAATAGAAAACATGCATGTACCCTGAATGTAAACATTAGCCACATACATCGTGAAGCGTGCTAGCGATTTGCAAAGATTAATATAAAGGTTAATT
The DNA here is from genome assembly GCF_012432095.1 of Onychostoma macrolepis. Taxonomy (NCBI): domain Eukaryota; kingdom Metazoa; phylum Chordata; class Actinopteri; order Cypriniformes; family Cyprinidae; genus Onychostoma; species Onychostoma macrolepis. The sequence continues at coordinate 1,046,805 of NC_081172.1, read as the reverse complement.
AAACGTTACACTCACTTCTTCTGGAGGTTCAGCAGGAACACGAATAGTTGGTACCGATTCTTTTTTCAGGAGCAGCTTCTTAGCAAAACCAGCTTTATACTGACCTTCATTTATAAAGCAGTCTGGTGAAAAATGATTCGCGCAAACATGAAAACATTGACGTTGCTCGTGGGGAATATTCCCTTCAAAAGCAAAACTCAGCCACTGTGTCTTCAGCGGTTCGGACTTAGGAACATCAAAATGACTGCTGTGTTCATTATTGCACCCGAGAACAGAACACCACAATCGCTTAGACGCCATTCTGCTCATAGACAGCTCCAGCGTATATCAACAATGACGCGTGGACTATGATTGACAGCTCGCTCACGAACAAGGGCGGGTCTGTGTTGAAACACTGCTGTCAATCAACCATCGTGGGAGGGGCGTCCGACCGTGTGGCGTCACACGGTCGAACGGCTTGATTTGAGACAGGGTAAAACAAATAAGGAGATTAAAAAAAAAACACTGGATGGATTTTTATCATTTTATGATGGTTGTGTACAGGCACTGCTAACACACATTTCAGTACAATCAACTTGTAAAAGTGCATGTACCATTATATGACCCCTTTAATAACTTGTTTGGTTTATTAACATTTTCTTGGGGCGACTGGGGACAGGTGAGGCTTGGAACCCTTCCCTTCCTCCAAAGTGAGGAATAGCAGAAAAGGTTTGAGAAACAGTGGACTAAAGGGAGTTCCTCCACAGACTGGCTCAGATCGCCATCAGATCATAAATTACGGTGTTTGAGCCAAACTGCTGAATCTCATATTTAACACACAGTTGAGCTTCTCAAGGTAAGAGTGAATTACAGCCTTTCACACCGTCTCTCTCTCTCTTTTGTTCAGGTCTGGTATTACAGTAATCTTGAGCATGTGACTCTTAAGTTTCTGTGTGGAAAAAAAAAAAATATCATACACCGTTTTGGCTGAAACGCACACACAGTCTCAATAAGTCTATCAGATCAGAAATCATCTAGAAACGATATTTGATTGATTAAAGCTCAGATGCACATGCCGCCGGTTCATAGGAAGCTCTGTTTACCTACTAATCGATCAGTCAAGAAAACATCAAAATCATTTTAAAAATGCTGTGTTGTGAAAATGAGAAGTGGCAGATATGCATCACAAACGCAACATGTTTAAATTCAAGTCTTGTCTTTGGAGTCTAGAGCTTTCTGAACAGCACAGGTTAGCTTTTCATGCATTCATTTCATACATTGAGAGTCGAGTCTGACATCAGCGACACACAGAGATGAAACGCTACCCTCAGCATCAGTCGACAGAGACGCACGATACGAGTCAAACGTGTTCAGAGACACTGACGGTCTTACACAAGACAGAACCGCAGACATCTCTCTGCATATTAACAATGCTAATTAACCTCAAACAGGTTCCACCGGTCACTCTATTGATCTTTTCAGCTACTGACGTGTGCGCTCTTTAACAGCTGCTGTCTTTGTCAATCATGAGAAATTAGGAAAATAGCTTCAAAACTTCCTTAAGGTTCGACTATGAAGGTTATTCTAAAATAAATATCAAAATATACAAATAAGATCCCACTTCAAATTAGCTGTAAAAGATAAATAAATACGTATTGGGTACAATGTATTGTGTTCATGCTGAATTGCAAAACACTTTTTTGCTGCTGCTGAGTTTGGGTTATGGTTAAGGTTTGGTGGTTTAGGTTAGGTTTAGGTTAGGTTTAAGGGTCAACGCTGTAATTAATGATGTAACTAGTGATGTGAATTGCAGCCTACAGGAGGGTACTGTTAAATATAAGTACTATATAAAAATATGTACGTACACAAGTGCATTGTATTTAGATGTTAGTACATAAAAATAAGATTTATGTCATTCCTTTATGACTTTCCTTCTTCTGTGGAACATAAAAGGAGATATTTTGAAGAACCAAACACCACTGGACCCTCATTGCCTTTCATTGTGTGAACATAAAATATAGAGACGTTTCTCAAAATATCTTGTTTTGTGTTCCAAAGAAGAAACAAAGAGAAATAACACGCAGGGCAAGAAATTTGTTTTATAGACCTAAAGCTTTCAGAATAACAATAAAGACAGAATAATGCACTCTTCCATTAACCACCAAACCAAATTATCCAAACAATTGAATGAAATTTCATTCCGAACCAGTGATTCTCCAAAACGGAGCAGAAATATTAGCTTTGAGACGCAGTTCTACAAGCCACCCATCCACATGCATTGTGTTCTTATAGGGGTCATTAGGGTCAGCTCAACTAGTTCAGACTAAAAATTCAGCCCTAGGCCCTTACAAAAACACCCAGGACCCTGTAGCACAGGTAAATCTGGTTCCAGTCCTCTAGAATGACCACAGGAGGGAAGATCAGGTCAGAATGAGCTACTCAGAGACTTTAGTATTGTAAACAAACACTTATACCAATGTATACCAATAAATAGTCTAGAAACATACAAGCCGATTCAAGTGACTCCATAAACACAAACATGCACTGAAACGCCAGATATCCATCACGAGTGGAACGATTCGAACACATCACAACAAAGAAGATAGAAAGAGTCTGAGAGCTATAATCTGTCAATGTTAAAATCTGGTAAGTGAAAAACGGACCTTAATTTAAAGCAGTAAACGTTTAATGCAGTAAAAAATAAAAGTTCTTTATTCGTATTGACGGTTCACCAAAAACTCATTTTGTCTTCATCTATTCACCCTCCACTTGTTTCAAACCTGTATAAGTTTAAGTTTGTTTTTTCCAAACTGTTCACGGTACCCATTGACTTCTATAGCAGAGAAAAAAAATGCAATTGAAGTCAAAGGCTGTTTGGTTGCCAACATTTTTCAAAGAAATCTCTCATTTTGAGCTCAACAGAAGAAGCTCATACAGGTTTGGAACAATTTGAGAGTGGGTTAGTGACAATTTTCATTTTTGGGTGAACTATCCCTTTAAGATCCACGGAACCTTTCCATTGCACAAAAGCCTCTTTACACTAAGAAAGCATGGTTCTTTTTAAGAACGGTTCATAAAAATATTATTTTGGGAACCAAAAATGGTTCTTCGATGAAAAAATAAATTTAAAATAATAATAATAAAAAAAAAACAAGTTTTAAGTAATTTTGGTGCCGTTGGAATCGAAAATAACCGTCACTATCTCACGAGCTGCTTAAAATCACAGTGCTTCTGTGAAAACCATCAGAGAATTATCAGGTCTGTTTAAAAACATGAATTTACAATACTATTATTGTTTTGAGGTGCATACTAATCACTCACCATCGCTGGATTCGAAGATTTCACTTTATTTATACTTTATTTGATTAATCGCTGGCGACCGTGAGGACACGTGACGCTCCAGACACACTGACAGACGGCCAGAGAACACGCGATGAGCGTCAGGTTATCGTTTAAAACGTATTCACGAACACATAAACATTTACAAAGCATGACTAAACATAAAAACAGCGCGACGTCTAACGTTATAATCCAGCGCGCGAACGACCGACGCAGGTATTTCCTCAGAACTCGCGCCATTCACGCAGCCGCGCGCGGCGTCAACGCAGCATTTCTGTCTGTGAAAGCTGTTATATTTAACCGTCGTTACTGTTATTACGACTCTCTTCTCGCGGTTATTACGACTCGGTGAGTGTCAGTGAGCTGCGGAACCGAGCGCAGCGCGAGCGGCTAAGCTAGCTCGACTGTTTCCATAACCGGAGGCTTTAATCGTTGCGTTCTAACGTTACGCACGACGGCGTTCAAACGTCTGTGTGAACGCGACGCCAGGTGTTTCCAACCCGCTTCTCCGGTACCGGGGCTCGGTGCGCACACGCGTCACAGCAGCTAAAGCTAGCGACGAGCCAGAACGCCTCGACGCGACGCCCGGTCGCGGCTCAGCTGTCAACGCGTTCGTCTCCTGCAGAAACACACACTCGGCGACCGCGCCACGCAAGCTCTAGAAAACCGTAGAGATCCGTACCATTCTCTTCACCGTTCAGAGTCGCGACGCGCTGATCCGGGGCGTCTAGCCATCTATCGGCGCCGTGCTGCTCGGTAAGCCTCGGAAGGAAAGCCCGGTGGCGGCGGAGGGAGTCGTGTGCGTCCGCTGCAGCTCCAGCGGAAGGTGGATTTTTCATAATTGTGCGACTCTGGACTGACGCGGCGTGACGGAGTCGGTTTGAGCCCGGCCCCCCGCTGAGTCAGACCGCGGCGCGGGGCGGGGCGTCGCGGCGCGGCGCGTCGCTTTCTCACCTACAGACAGAAGCGCTGCTGAGAGCGATAGAGAGAAGACGAGCGCAGCTCCTGTACCATGGTATACTTTGAAGCACCATGTCAGTAGCATAGTACAGGAGTATAGTAAAAATCATCCAGTACCGTAGTATTCCTCACTGCACAAGAACTCCAGCGACAAAGACACACTCACCTACACACTCTCACACCACACTCTCACACACATTTACACACAGACACACACACACAATTATGCACTCTCACACGCACACACTCGCAGACACACTCACCTACACACTCTCAGACGCACACAGGCACACTCACTTACACACACACACACACACACACTCACACCACACGCACACTCTCACACTGACACACACACACACAATTATGCACACTCTCACACGCACACACTGGCACACACACACTCACTTACACGCACACACTGGCACACACACACTCACTTACACACACACACACTCACTTACACACACTCACTCACTTACACGCTCACACTGGCACACTCACTCACACAATTATGCACACTCTCTCACACACACTCACACACACAATTATGCACACTCTCTCACATGCATACACACACACACACACTCACTTACATACACACGCACACTGACACACTGACTTACACACTCACACACTCACTCACATGCACACACTGGCACACTCACTCACTTACACACACACACACTCACACACAATTATGCACTCTCTCACACGCACACACACACACTCACATACAATTATGCACACTCTCACACGCACACACACTCACACACAATTATGCACACTCTCACGCACACACTGGCACACACACTCACTTACACGCACACACACTCACACACACACACACTCTCACACACACTCACACACACTCACACACACTCACTCACACACACACTGGCACACTCACTCACACACACACTCACACAATTATGCACACTCTCACACACACACTCACACACAATTATGCACACTCTCTCACACACACACACACACACTCACACACACATTATGCACACTCTCACACACACACACTCACATACAATTATGCACTCTCACACACACACACACACTCACACACATTATGCACACTCTCACACACACACTCACATACAATTATGCACACTCTCTCACACACTCACACACAATTATGCACACTCTCTCACACACTCACACACAATTATGCACACTCTCTCACACACACACACCTCACATACAATTATGCACACTCTCTCACACACACACACACAATTATGCACACACTCACACGCACACACTGGCACACACACACTCACTTACACGCACACACTGGCACACACACACACAATTATGCGCACTCACACGCACACTCACTTACACACACTCACTCACTTACACGCTCACACTGGCACACTCACTCACACACACTCACACAATTATGCACACTCTCTCACACACACACTCACACACACAATTATGCACACTCTCTCACATGCATACACACACACACACACACTCACTTACATACACACGCACACTGACACACTGACTTACACACTCACACACTCACTCACATGCACACACTGGCACACTCACTCACTTACACACACACACTCACACACAATTATGCACACTCTCTCACGCACACACACACTCACATACAATTATGCACACTCTCACACACACACTCACACACAATTATGCACACTCTCACACGCACACACTGGCACACACACTCACTTACACGCACACACTGGCACACACACACACAATTATGCGCACTCACACGCACACTCACTTACACACACTCACTCACTTACACGCTCACACTGGCACACTCACTCACACACACTCACACAATTATGCACACTCTCTCACACACACTCACACACAATTATGCACACTCTCACATGCATACACACACACACACACACTTACATACACACACACACTGACACACTGACTTACACACTCACACACACTCACAATTATGCACACTCTCACACTGACACACACACACACTTACATACACACACACACACACACATTATGCACACTCTCTCACACGCACACACACACACTCACATACAATTATGCACACTCTCACACGCACACACACTCACACACAATTATGCACACTCTCACACACTCACACACAATTATGCACACTCTCTCACACACACACTCACATACAATTATGCACACTCTCTCACACACAATTATGCACTCTCTCACACACTCACACACAATTATGCACACTCTCTCACACACACACACCTCACATACAATTATGCACACTCTCTCACACACACACACTCACACACAATTATGCACACTCTCTCACACACACACACTCACTATCCCACATTTTACAAAATTTAACAAAAACAGAATCTAAATACTTTGGGAAGTCAGTTTGCAAGATGACAGGTACACATGACTAACATACATTCACAAGTCCTTATGTTTATAACATTTAACACTCAAGGATAGACAACTCACTCACACACACACACACACACACACACACACACACACACCTCCAGCAGCCACCGACAGCTTGTTTTCAAGCGTTTTTGTGACCATGGCGCACAGCAATGTGACGTCTCTCCCGGTTGATAAATCTCTACCGGTTAATCGTGTCTACCGGTATATCTCCACCCCTACCCGTCTCTATGAATGAAAACTTTATACCTAATCAGTCTTTTGCACAGTGCCACTGTCAGCATGCTCTCGCCGCCGGAACCGTCTTGCAGCACATCTTCGTCTTCGCAATTCTTCCTAATCACAGCATTGTATAGATGATATTGTCTCATGTGACGCTCATAAGTTTCTTCATATTGTGTTAGTAGCTGATAACACAATTGCACTACGACAGATCTCCATGATTAGCCTGTTTTGCACTTCCTGCTTTTCCCTGCTTGAGACTTTCTGTCCAGTGACTGGATGACCTTAGCCTTAGCACACGTGTGGTTTTGTTTACAATTTCTGGTCCACTTGCAAAAAGGACAGTGTGAGAACAAACCACGCCAAACAAAAAAAAATTGATCCGGACCAAAACAAGTAAACTAGCGCACTTTCCTGGTGTGAATACCTTAGCAATGCATATTACTAATGTCACTTCTGATGAGGATTTTATTATCTTTGAATAATATCGGTCTTTAAATGCAAAATATTTAAAGTGTACCTGAAGTATACTTACAATAGTTCCACTTTAGCACAATCAAATATACTAAGCATATATTTCATTAAAAATGTTATATCAGTAAGTCTCGAGTTATCTGTCAGTAACTATGTTACTAGATTTTAAAGCGTAACTTCTGGCGCTCTAGCGGTTAATAAACAGAACATTGTAGCCGGAGCTACTTCTCTCTGTTTATGTCTATATGCCGAATCACGCAGGTACTGTGTTACTCCGCAGCGGTACCTACCCAAACCAGTCTAAAATAGTCCGAATATAAACACTTATTACAGGTGTACCGTAATGATTCAGCGCAAGCCAAATGGATTCATGGTGTACTTGCTTATTATATCAATTTTGTAAATTCTGCACACAAAAAAAGATACAGACTGCAGCTTTAACTATATTTAGTATGACATAAATATATTTTAAATAAATAGCTTTTTTCTAGGGATATGAGTCGATCCAGAGTTCCTCTGATGCACACCAGAGTTCAGTGTTTATTCACAGGATCCACACTAACAGAGCAATCACACCACTGTTTTAATTAATTTAATGAAATGTCCACTTTCAGTCATCGGGTTTGACTAAACAGAGGCAACAAGCGACACGAACGACTGGACGTGTTTGAAACACACTCTCTGACTCTGCAATGATCTATCATCCTCTGTTTAGTTTCCAGATTTGTATTTATTTTGATTACACAGATAGAGTGTTAAAATATTCAGTTTCTGTCAAATATTCCCAATGTTATAAAATTATCACATAAAAAGTGAAAGACAAAAAACAGCAGGTTGATCTGGTTATTTAAGGCCCCTTAAAGAATCATTTTAGTAAAGTGTCCCAGTGATGATGATGATGATCAGAAACACACACAACATTTCCATCAGATCCTCATGAAGCGTGGTTTACAGCTGGCGTATTTCCCTTCACATCAGCAGCTCCTCACTCCTCCGGCGTGTCCAGCATCTCCATCTGAAGAGACAGAGACGGCCGTTACGCTCCGCAGATGAGAAATCACACTCAATCACACAGAAACACTCCGTCAGTTTCACATCAGATGATGCTGATGATGCAGCGACACGACACACACAGTACAATACAAAAACTACAGCCGCTTGGAAAGATTTCTAGCCGTTTCTGAGTTTAACTACCGGTGGCATTAAAAAAATAATAATAATAATCTGTAAATATGTTGTTTAATTTTGGCATAATTTTGATTTACTGAGTAGTATGTAAAAAAACAATGGGTCTCATTCACTAACTGTGTACTCATGAATTTGTGTTTTCACATACAAATCATGATTCATAACATATACAAAAATGTATTATAAATGTATAAAAGAACTATTGAAATCACTCTTATGCAAATTTTTTTAAAATCACATTTTATACATATTTAATGCTTATATTTAATGCTTATTAAAAAATTATGCAATGCATATATTATAAAATATAATATATTATTAAAATATTTTATGCATACTATTAAAATTAGTGCAGTCACACGATTAATCGCATCCAAAATAAAAGTTTTTGTTTACATAATATATGTGTGTGTGTACTGTGTGCATTTATTATGTATATATATATATATATATAAAAATACACACACATGCATGTATATATTTAAGAAAAATATGTTAAGTTTATACATTTAAAATATTTATATGTAATATCAATTATATGAATATAAATATATACATGGAAATATTTTCAAAATATATACTGTATGTGTGTGTAATTATATATACATAATAAATATTCACAGTATACACACATATATTACGTAAACAAAAACTTATTTCGGATGCGATTAATCACGATTAATCGTTTGACAGCACTAATTAAAATATATTTTAATAATAAAAATATAATATATTTTAGTAAAATATACTCAATGCTTAGCATTAAAATATATACAATAAAAGAGTAAGATAAGCTGCAATAAAGCTGGAGATGCATGAAAATACAGATGTACACTGCTAATGAGTGGTCTATATTCTGGATCTGTATAATGAGTGTTTGTGTTAGACTTTGAGGATCCTTCTGCACATCTTTAGAGTTTATTCTGGAGTTATATGTTTTCTGAGAGTGATGAAAGGCTGTAAAGGAAATATATTGTGCAGAAGGCAGTTATATGGAGAAGATTTGGGTGAGTTTTATACACCTCAGCAATGCAGTCCTTCGTTTACAATGAGCTTTCAAAGCAAATTCATGTGTGTACGCTTGTGTCAGGTGAGTGTAAATATGAGGAACCCACATATTTATTAGTGAACGAGATGCACTGCTTGGGCAAAAAAAACTGTTTCAAATCACTGTTGTCCTGTATGACATTCAGTGAAGGTGAAGTGATGATCTGCAGCAGCAGGTGTTTTATAGGTTTATGCTCACGAGTCGTGTGTTAGTTACATCAGACCACAGGCTGAGAAACCGAAATCATCAGATAAACATGCTGGAGACACAGACACAGACAATCTCATGCTCTAGCGCCACCACGTGGTGAACACGTGCACCGCAGGAAGTGAGGCGTTAGAACAGGAAGCTGCAGGAACACACGCAGACGGACAGACAGAGGGCAGCACTGAGCAGGAGTGATGAAGAACAGACTAATACAAGAGCTCAAACCTGATAACAAGGGCTTCCTAGACTCCTCCAGGACCTGATGGAGACCAAGTCACATTTCAAGTCTTATAACACAGCATACACACAAACACATATATCTTTATCTTGGATAACATGTCTCACACACACACACACACACGTTTGTTTTTGTGAATTGTAGGGACTCTCCATAGGCGTAATGGTTTTTATACTGTACAAACTGTATTTCTATCACCCTACACCTAAACCTACCCCTTACAGGAGACTTTCTGCATTTTTAATTTCTCAAAAAAACTCATTCTGCATGATTTATAAGCTTTTTGAAAAATGGGGACATGGGGTAATGTCCTCATAAATCACCTTCTTGTAATACCTGTCATACCCATGTCATTATACACATTTGTGTCCTCATATGTCACAAAAACACACACACACACACACTTCACATCCTCAGCCAGACAAATGTCAGACACGCTCAGTTCTCTGTGCCATTAAACAGCTGTATTATTATTATTATTGTTTAGGCAAATATGTTGAGACTTTAAAACTTTAACTTGCTCCTAGTGCATTAACTAATCTAGCAGACTTAGATGGCATTCAAAGTTCATGCATTCTGGGAATCAAACCATGACCTTAGAAAGTGAAATCGGTTTAAAGGGGTAGTTCACTCAATGAACATATGTGACCCTGGAGCACAAAACCAGTCATAGGGGTAATTTTTTTTCTATTATTGAGATGTATACATCATATGAGAGCTGAATAAATCATCTTCCCATTGATGTATGGTTTGTTATGATCGGACAATATTTGTCTGAGATACAATTATTTGAAAATCTGGAATCTAAATATTGAGAAAATCACCTTTAAAGTTGTCCAAATGAAGTTCTTAGCAATGCATATTACTAATCAAAAATTAAGTTTTGATATATTTATGGTAGGAAATTTACAAAATATCTTCATGGAACATGATCTTTACTTAATATCCTAATGATTTTTGGCATAAAAGAAAAATGGATAATTTTGACCCATACAATGTATTGTTGGCTATTGCTACAAATATACCTGTGCTGCTTATGACTGCTTTTGTGCTGCAGGGTCACATAAGGTTTTTTATATTCTCACCCTCAGATCACCCAAAATGTTGATGACTTTCATGACTTTCACAACTGTCCTGTATGAAATAATGTCTGTGCGCATGTTTGTAAAACAACAAACTGACTATTTATATGCTTCATCATTTGTAATTCTATATACATTGTTGTTATTGATTGTGGCTGGAATTTTTAAGAACTTGGTAAGAAAGAATAATCAAAGACAGAAAGTTCAAAATTAGCCATTTCTAGAATTATTTTAAATGTACTGTCTGTAATGTAAAGGTACTGTAATGTCACTGTAAGCCTACATCATTTACAGGAGGTAGCTGTAAAAACAGTTGCCTGCTGAAACTGAAATATATATATATATATATATATATATATATATATATATATATATATATATATATATATATATATATATATATATATATTCATGACTACACAGGTAAGTTTGTCTTTACACATTAACATGTTAGGTTTCTCTATAGATGTCAATCTGGCCCCTAGAGATCAGAGCCGTATCCACAAAACATATTATCAGACCACTAAGAGCTCTCCTAAATAGCAGTAAAAGTTTTTAGCTAATTTTCTCTTAAAACCTATTCACAAAGATGCTGAGACAAACTTTTACTAAGGAACAGAGAGATGTCTTAAACTCAGAGTAAAGGGGCGGGGTTTACCTCGTTGCTATGGGTGATGTCAGCATGCTTACTAACTATGCACACAGTGATTGGCTGAAAGTCTCTGTCAGAGATTTATTCATAGCAATATTGTAGAGTGCTATATTATTTTGCCATATTCAAATAAAGATTTTAAAATGCAGGATAAGTGTCACTAATTAAATAAGTATACGTTCAGCTAATTGTCAGGCTCTTACATGTGCGCCTCTCAAAAACAATTAGCGGATATGCATATAAACAACCTTTTAATTAATAGAGTAGAATAATCATGGCTGATAGTAATACATGCAAATGTAAAAAAAAAAATGTAAAAACATAAACTGGACGCAAGAACAGCTGTTACTTCTTGTCCGGCTGGTTAATGAAAACAAGGATATAATCAAAGGAAAATCTGGAGTTGCGGTAATCTCCAAAACCAAAGGTGATACCTTTTTAAAAGGTGATTATCATCAAATATTTCTAAGATGTTTACATTCTGAGGCATATTGCGGAAACAGCTATTTTAGGATGGTTTGTGACTTCGGTCTCCTCTTCACTGCTCATAACCTTTCACAGATTTAGCAGCTAGTTTTAGTGTGAAAATTATTTTTGAAATACTCTTAGAGCAAAAATTTCGGAGTCCTAAATTTAGGAATGATGCCCATTATTTTTAAGATTTTCTGCTAAATCTGCGAGTTATGAGCTGCTTTTAGCCTGAAGATGTTTTGTGAATATGGGCCCTGATGTTGTACGACACTGGGTCATTTTAAATCTCGCTTAAAAGGTCATCTACTTGCCCAAGCTTTTGGTTGAGCTTGTTGTTTAATGTCTTGAGTTTTAAATGTTTTATGTTAAATGTTCTTGGTTTCTGAATGTTGTTTTTATCGGAAAGCACTCTGGCCAGCCTAAGTTGTTTTTAAATGTGCTATACAAATAAACACACAAACAGACAATCACATCCAGACTAGGCATGCATCGATCCGATATTCAGTATCGGTATCGGCTCCGATACTGGCATCCAAATCCGATATTGTGCCGCGTATACTATTCTGTGTTATCGTTAAACCCCACCAAAGCACAAAAACATTATAAAGCACTATAAAGTCAAAGTTCCACAGTTTAACGTGAGGTACAGATGAGTATTCAAGTCATTAAATTGAAGTTGACGTAAACTCTTCTCTACGCTGCAGCTGTCTGTCATCTTCTATTCAGCGTCGCGTTCGGTTACGACAGTCAAAACAATGAAACTCTCTCCAAGAGCGCACAGTAACTGAGATTTAAAACCGTTAAAAGAAAAAGCTCAATAAACTAATCGCACAGATTTAATTAACTACACACCAATATCTCTTTCCTTTGTGCTTTGAACTTTTCTCTGTGACTCTGTGTTGCTTCAAGCGCATTATTCTGCGCACGAGATCTGTATTGGAGCTTTTTGTATTATAACACTTAAGGCTATTAATAATCTAATGTATAGCACAGTAATGGAGGCATTAACATATGATAGATAGGCCTTCATTAAGGTGCTATACATTTAAAAGAAATGTCTTTTAATTTTATAGTTTATATTTATATATAAATGCATTTACTTGTTTTCATTAGCAATGTGTAACATTTTACCAGATTAAGTTCCCCACTAAATTTCACTAAATGTTTATATTTTATAAAATTGTGCACTGATGATTTTTCTAGAATACCTTTTGCTGCTAAATTATCCACTTACTTAATTTATAATAGTATTTTTGTCATTATGATTATATATTTTTCCAATTGTTATTTTTCATTAAAATGAAGTTGTCTATATTTAGTAGATTGTGTTTAACACACAAAAGAGTGATGATCAGGTCAACACACAGAAGTATAGAAATTCTACATTGATTTAAAAAAAACAAATAACTGTGCTGGTATCGGATCGGAATCAGCCGATACTCAGAATTTTCTGGATTGGATCAGATCTGAAAAAATGGTATCGTTGCGTCCCTAATCCAGACTGGAAGAAACAGAAAGGACCGTCCATCACTGGATCTCACCTGGTAGGTTCCGGAGCCGCTCCAGAAGTGTTTGAACTCCTTGCGGATGCAGGCGAGGACGGTGCTGGTCAGGAGTGTACAGGGAACCAGGTAGAGCAGCGCCGGCTGACCCATCTTAGACAGCAGCATCACAGCGAACGTCAGCACCAGACCCACGGTGTACGCTACAGAACAACACACGCTAAAGGGTTAGTTCACCCAAAAATAAAAATTCTGTCATTAATTACTCACCCTCGTGTCGTTCCAAACCCGTAAGACCTTCGTTCATCTTCAGAACACAAATTAAGATATTTTTGATGAAATCCGAGAGCTCTCTGACCCTCTCACAGACAGCAAGGATATCACTACGATCAACGCACAGAAACGTAGCAAGGAGATCGTTAAAATAGTCCGTGTGACATCAGGGGTTCAACCGTAATTTTACGAAGTTACGAGAATACTTTTTGTGCGCAAAGAAAACAATAATAACATAATTTATTCAGCAATTCTTCTCCCAGAGTTACCGTCTTCTGTCATTCTGGAGAGTACCCCTGAACATATTCGACGTAATCTAAATTTATGCGCTGTTTATTACGCTGTTTATATCATGCGCGCGCTTTCTACTGAACGTAAACAACACTGATTACGTTGATTGTGTTATGGGGTACTCTCCAAAATGGCAGAAGACAGTAACTCAGGGAAAAATTGCTGAATAAGTTATTCAGTTCAATTCAATTCAAGTTTACTTGTATAGCGCTTTTCTCGAAACAAATCGTTGCAAAGCAGCTTTACAGATCATTTCTACATTATATTTAGGAGTAGGTTATTAGTGGTGACTACGGCAGAAATGTACAGTAAGAATCATGCAGTTAGTTACAAATTACACGTAATCAAACAGACGGTGAACACTATTAACTGCAATGATTATACGTTGCGAATGAACTTTGCGATTAAGCAAAATTTGGGAGTTTTATATGTTGTTCCAGGGTTAGCATCATCTGAGGTCAGAGAGCTCTCAGATTCCATAAAAAATATCTTAATATGTGTTACGAAGATGAACGAAGGTCGGGTTTGGAATGACACGAGGGTGAATAATTAATGACAGAATTTTCATTTTTGGGTGGACTATCCCTTTAAGGCCCGTTCACACCAAGCACGATAACTATAAACATAACGACAAAGATATAGTTCTAAAAATCGTTCTCAATGTTAAAGAATAGCAGAGTCCACACCACAGCTATAACGATAAAACCACAAAAACAATATTGTTGGAATCACTTTCAGAATGATTTTTCCAGTTGATGAACGATAAAAACATTGACACCCAATCAGAATCAATCCTGCTATAACAAGCGAGAATTTAAAGCGGCAGATGAGCGTGCGCTTGGAATAAACAGACAATATCGTCCGCTAATATCGTTATCTTTATCGTTATCTTAGGGCTGGGCGACTTGGAAAAAAATGTAAATCTCGATTTTTTTCAGTCACCGTGATGCAAACGTGAAATATCAGACACACAGCAGCAGTTCTTCACAGGTTTTTTATTCGATTGCGCTGCTTTTTCATAATTTTCTATGTAAACATGGACGCGTTTGACTGTCGCGCTCACGTCTCATGCATGAAACGGCTTTATAAAAACGAAGCGCTCGAGTTAAAAGAAGTTCACTCCCATCTTCTTGCATGTTTACTCTCTTCCACTGTCTGCGTCGCATCTTTATAACACAAAAGCACATTCTGTGTGCATAGCACCTCGCGATATGAGCGTGTCTTTTCTCTTTACTGTTATCATTGGCATATTGTCAAAGTGTCTAATTCTAACGTTTGGTAATATTTCTATTCAAAATCTGAAAAATCGCCCAGCCCTACTTTATAGTTATCGTTATTTGGTGTGAACGGGGCTTAACGGCGCTCTGAACACAGCATTACTGTGAGCGCAGCAGATGATGCTCGTACCGATGACGCAGGAGATGAAGTAGATTCTTCTGGAGTTTCCCATCCACACGTCAAACCTGTGGCAGTACGCCACCAGCAGACCTGCAGACAGAAACAGCCATAAACACACTGGAGCCAAAGCCAACATTCTTCTATAACACTGGGTTTGAGTTCATAGATGCACACTCCTCACCTTTTAGTGACAACTCACTTTTTTGAGATCAAAATAGGTCACCTATGAGATTTACTTAGATCCAATGAGAAAGTGGGTCTTGCAAGGGTAGGGTACAACGGGGTAAAAGGCGCCTTTGATATTATTTTCCTCTATTATAACCACTAGATGGCACAAAAACGTAGCATAGCGCGTTCCAAAACATCCGCTTTTCAAGATGCACGTGCAAATTTGTCTGATCCTTCGCAAAGTCAATTCTGTGCTTACTTGATCTAATATTTTATGTTTTTTAAAGTGTTGTATATTTAAGTAGCAAATGAGAATCGCTAAAAGTAATGCATATATTTTGAGGCAAAAGGTCTTCTTAATGATTTTCAGTTTTGTTTAAAAAAAATTAAAGCGACAGTTTTAAATAACGAAAAAGAATATGTAAAAGTATGGTATTTGGGGTAAAAAGCGCCCCTGCTTTTGGGGCTAAAGGTGCACAGTAATTAACATGATAATTAATAGATGGCTGACTTTTCCATTTGTTGACATGGTTAGATTCAGATGGTAAATATCATATATTATGTTAGGTTCGTCCATATTAGAGATAATCACCATGTTTAGAATGAAACCATCATATTTAAAAACATGATATTAATCATATCATATAATAAACCATCATTTGTTGTTACTACTGTAAATATATATTAAATTATTATGGGATCTCCTTCAATGCTGTTGCTGTCAATATTTACTTTTTTAAATGATTTTGTTTCTGTATTTTAAAATATATATTTTTTATATTAACATATATTAAAGACAGTATATGTACTGAATAAAAATTATTTTATTTATCAAAATAAGAAGTGCAAACTTTGTTATAGTGATTACAGTGAGTATTAACTTAGACATTATTAAACAAAACATTATTTTAGCTGAAGTATTAGTATGAATACCGTGTGCCTTTCACCCCTTTGCCATCTCATACATTTATAATATTTTTAAACAAAATAAATGACTTGATTTATTGTCACACAAAATCTGTTGCTCCATAAATGTTCAATACAAACGCATGTATTTTCTGCAATCATACGCTTTGGGTGCAGTGAAAAGCACATTTTTTCTTAGCCCCGTGGTACCTTACTTATGATCTTTCAAGGGCCGGTTGCATAAACTATTTAGACTAGTCTTAAAAAGTTAGTCATCAAATTGTTTTTCTTCAAGATTGGTCATAACTTTTTTAATTCAGGTATGAAAAGGTAGATTGGTCTTATTTTTATTGGAAAAGTAAGACTGGTTACCCCTTGGCACTTCATCTTTTATAACAAGGGATTTTGACCAAATATATTTAAATATGTAGTCTTGATTTTTGTAAAATGTTGCAACAAGATGTTTTTTGTGGAAAAAAATACAGTTTTGGACATATAAGGCAATAAAAAATATTTTAAAAAATACCTAAAAATATCTTAAAAAGAAATTCTGTGTGGATCATCCGCGCAATCTTCTCACCTGTTTGCATCTAAAGTTAAAGCTGCTGGCGTGAGGTCGTGTTTGCTCTTGATTATCAGATGCGTGTTGTGTGATAAACGTGAAACGCTGACCTGGTATGATGATGTCACCGTATCCCAGAATGGAGAACTGCATCATACACAGATTCTGAGCGAGCGCAGAGAACTGTGGGATACGCATCACTACCGGCAACTGGAAAACACACACACTTCATATAATCACAGCTATATATATATATATTCACATCCAACTTTACCTGCATGTACACTCACGTAAAGCAATATATATATACACTATACAGCGAATCTCAGCTGCGTGATTGTTTATATCATTGGAATGTGAGAACTATTATCTGCTAAATGCAACAATAAGCCATGAAGATATTATAAACATCAACATCATGATTTTTTGTGAAGCTGCTTTGAAGCGATGTGTGAACAGCAAAATATTCATCATCACACAAAATAAAGTGTTTTCTCATTTTTGTCCAGTTTGTGAGTAATTCTTATTAGATTCATCACTATATAAATAAAAAATATATATATATATATATATATATATATATATATATATATATATATATATATATATATATATATATATATATATATATATATATATATATATATATATAAATAAATAAAATACATAATACTTTTAAATTGTAATTCAGTAATTAAAAATTGTATTTGTTAAAAATTGTGAATAGATTTTAATCGATTCGTGAGGTACCGAAAGATTCCCACCACTAAGTAGTACACTAGTGCTGTGTGTGTGTGTGTGTGTGTGTGTGTGTGTGTGTGTGTGTGTCTTACTTTCTCGTTGGAGGATGAGTTGTCGCCTGGAACCTCCATCGCGTCACCCTAAAACCAGAAGCTGCTGTTAGCGAGCCGCACATCATTCACACGGATCACAGATCACATGATGCACTTGTGCTCACCTTCCCTCCAGCGCCGGGGCCCAGAGCCACCTGCACCATGATGCTCTCTCCGTTCTGAAACACACACACACACACACACACACACACACACACACACACAGTGAGAACCACACAGACACACACACACACACACAGACACAGACACACACACAAAACCACACACAACCACAGACACACAGTAAAAAAAATGCAACTGCAAATTTTCCAGTTTACTAAACTTTTTGAGTCTCAAATATAAAAAAAAAGGCATTTTCTTAAAACTACATAAAAACTAGTGCTGTCAAATGATTAATTGCAATTAATTATATCCAAAATAAAAGTTGTTTACAAAATATGTTTACTGTGTATATTTGTTATGTATATATAAATACGCACACAATGTATATATTTAAGAAAAATTTGTTATGTTTATATATTAAATATATTTATACATAAGAGTATATATGTAAATACATGTAAATATTTTCAAAATCTATACTGTATGTGTATTTATATAACACATAATAAATATACACTGTACAGTACACACACACATATATTATGTAAACCAAAACTTTAATCACGATTAATTGTTTGACAGCACTAATAAAAACCCTTGTCAGACCAACAAAATTACTGTAAATGTCGTCCCAACAGCTGTCTGAACAAAGAACTTCATATTGTTGAAATGTTACAGCTTTGCGAGTTCCCAGCATGCATTGCAGCATGAATAAATTATGCAGTTACTGTAATAGGCTTATTGTTATGCTGTTTTCTGACTTCATTTAAACTTTTTTGTTGTTGTTTTGTTATCATTCTTAGTTATTTGTTGCACTGTGATGTAAATGACTCATCTTTTTAATATTTGTTGCTTGCCACCGTTCTTGAGGTTTGTGTCTAGTTTTGAGGCCTAGATTTGTTCAACCACTTATATCCGTTTCCTGGATATCTTAGTCTTGTAAGATGTTTTACATACAAAGACAATGTTGTCTACATATTAGACTAAGTTATGCGGTAAGGTTTCTATAACAATTCACTGTTTAATAAACATAAAATTGACAATGTGGTGACTTTTTGCACCTTTTCTTTTTCAAGTTGCCTTATTTTTTAGTTTTTTATTTATCCTCTGATACTCACCGGCGTCAGGAACGGCGTGATGAAGACGAAGAAGACGTCGTAGATCAGCAGCAGACTGAGCAGAATCACGCAGATCTGCAGAAGCAAGCAAACACGCCTCAGATTCTGTTGCTTTTAATATGCACGGAGCACTTTTTTGCACTTTATAAGAATAAAAGAATATCTCGGCATGTAATCTTTTTATTCAGATACAAAGCAAACGAATTTCAGGAATTGAGTTTTTTTGCTCTTTGATGGATTCTACTTGAAGTCGCGTTGCCTGTGAATGGAACCAAGCGCAAGATCCTCCTTTTTTCATTTTTGAACACACAGCTCACCTTAAAGTTGGACAGGCTGATGGTTTTCAAGAAGTTCAGGCAGAACGCGATTCCCAGCAGATCCTGAAGAATCCAGATCCACCTGCAGACATCGGAGCAGAACCACAGAAACACCGTCAGAAACCTGATGCAGGAGTGTTGCTCTGCGCTTTATAATGCATCCCTTTGAGCTTTACTCATAGTTACCTGTGATCAGAACCAGTGTAGTGTAGAACCAAGTAATTAGTTACTGTAATTTAATTACTGTTCCCTTGAAAAAGTAAAGTAAGGGATTACAGTCAGTTCAAATGTAATTGAACTTAATACTGTGTATAGAACATTTATAGTGGATTTAACATCAAAATTTAAAGTTTAACCTTAAAATGCATGCTTTTTATGTACCCTTCTCACTTTAAATACTTTGGTGAGTTAATAAGAATATTAGTAACACTTTAGTGTCCAATTCTCACTATTAACTAGTTGGTTATTAGCATGAATATTACTGGGATTGCTTTTATTCTGTATAATTGTGCAGTTCTATACTAAATAATATTATATGGTAACGGTGACGCAAAGCAGCAGTTATGACGCAATGTGCTGTGTTTTAGCAGATAAAGTTCCACACACACCCCAAAATACAAAAACACACTGAATGCAGAAGTGAGAGACAGTGAAGGGGAAGAGACTCATCTGTTGACATCAGACACTGAGTTCCGTTGAGCTGTGTGTGTGTGTGTGTGTGTGTGTGTGTCTGCGTGTGTGTGTGTCAAGAAAACAGCATGACGCTCCGAAAACAAACCACATTATAAACACCCACTGACCAGAGCAGGACATGAGCTGTGTGTGAGTGTGTGTGTGTGTGTGTGTGTGTGTGTGTGTGTCTGTGTGTGTGAGAGAGACCTGTCATCGTTCCTGTACACTCCCCAGATGACAGACAGTGTGATGCAGACGGCGGCGATCAGCAGTGAACGCACAGAAACGCTTCTCTCTCCGCAGGACACACTGGAAAAACAAGACAGAGTCCAGAATCAGAGCCAAACCTCACGAGCATCAAACACAACACAAACCCCGAGCCACATTTATATAACGATATAAGTCACATTTTTTAGCATTTAAAACGTGGTGTGATTCATATTCCAAAGCGACTCTTATAACGCAGTTAACAGCTCACATGTGGATGAGCGTCGAATGAGAGAGGATCGTTTATCTGAAAAGCGCATTTAATTAACATAATTAATTCAGTTCA
Source organism: Onychostoma macrolepis (assembly GCF_012432095.1). Lineage (NCBI taxonomy): Eukaryota > Metazoa > Chordata > Actinopteri > Cypriniformes > Cyprinidae > Onychostoma > Onychostoma macrolepis. The sequence continues at coordinate 1,025,805 of NC_081172.1, read as the reverse complement.
TAATAAATGTTGTTTTTCATGAATGCCACTATCATTTATGTTTGTTCTATACTTATATTTTGTTATGAATATGGTTCAATTTAAAGGATTTGTCATGGAATGACAGAAACTAGATTTATAGTATTTATAAATTACAGCAATTTTCTGACATTTGCCAGAAAATATAGTGTTATAGTATTTATTAATATGTTACACTACCTTTTATTTTTATACGTTAAGTTTTCATTTTAGTCATTTATGTGCTTCGTCATTTTTATTATTTGTTTTATATTTTTATTTAACTTATTTTTATTTTACTTTTAGTAATTTCAGTAATTCAACTTTAATGTAATTTTTTACTGTTATATTACAATAATCATTATAGTTACTGTTACAGTAACTTACAGCTAAGAATTTGTGTTCTAACTTCGCTAATGTGTATACGTGTGTGTGTGTGTGTGTATGTGTGTGTGTGTGTGAGGGAGCATGTGTGTGTGTGTGTGTGTGTGTGTGTGTGTGTGTGTGTGTGAGTAACTGAGTGTGAGGGAGCGTGTGTGTGTGTGTGTGTGTGTGTGTGTGTGAGGAGCATGTGTGTGTGTGTGTGTGTGTGTGTGTGTGAGTGTGAGTGTGAGTGTGATTGTGAGTGTGTGTGTGAGTGACTGAGTGTGAGGCGTGTGTGTGTGTGTGTGTGTGTGTGTGTGTGTGTGTGTGTGTGTGACTGAGTGTGAGGGAGTGTGTGTGTGTGTGTGAGGAGCATGTGTGTGTGTGTGTGTGTGTGTGTGTGTGACTGAGTGTGTGTGTGTGTGTGTGTGTGTGTGTGTGTGTG